>NC_141685.1:1052704947-1052922447 GCF_964263255.1 Lissotriton vulgaris | reverse complement strand
GCTGAGTAAATGTATGTATGATCAATTGTTTGTATAAGTGAGTAGCATGACTGCATAAGTGAGTAGGATATGTCCTGCTGTGTAATGTTGATATAGGTGTAAAAGTATATTTAATATTGTTCTATTGATCTTTGTCAGCATGTATGAGTGAATGTATAGGTAAGTGTTTAGATGTGAGTGTAGAAGTACAAATTAGTGAGTGGGATTTTAGAAACTTGTGCTGGTGTGGGAGTGGTAGTTTATTTTATAGTGAGTGATAAAAGGTTATATTAGTGTAAGATTAGGTGTATCTCACTGTCACGTGGATGATGTCAGTGATAGCAGTTATGTAATATGAGATGTCATCAGTGATGTCACTGACCATGTCATGAATGATGTAGTATGTGACATCAGCAGTGGATTGCGGGTGCGTGAGTTATAGTTAGCCAAAGAAACAAGAGTGTTCCCTTGAACAAATTAAATGAAAAAGGCCAGAAGGCCAGGAAAGAAATATAACTAAAATCAGGTTTGTATAAAGAATTCTTACACTTTATTGAAAATACAAAATATTATTTAAAAGAAGAGTGGACCAGAGGGAACCACTCAGCACAGATAAAACAATAAAATGTTGTTCAAAAAACATTCAATATTGGCCAGCAAGATTGAAACACAAAGACAGAAAAAACTGTAAGACAACAAATCTGTACAATACTGGTTGTATATTCGGACTCTGGTTGGAACACCTAAGCTCAGTACACCATAATTTTGTATATCAGCAATAGATGTCGAGATCATGAATTATACTGTGTGAAGCGTCGACGCGTTTCGGTGGTTTTCCAAAATGATGTCCACCTTTATCAAGACACCGTTTGGTTTCTGTCAGGGTATAGGGGTCAATAAAATTGCCCTAGAGAAATGAACATACAATAAAATGTAATAAATACATGATGATTTGCAATTGTCATTAGTAGCAATAATGTCTCTTGAACCTGTGACAATACTTTTTTATGGTACAAAAAAATACATATATGCAGACTTTTCTGGTATATTACCGTAGGGTAAAACATATAGCATATAGATACATCAATTATTTTACTGCTTGTTTAGAGATAGATAAATTCAGTATATAACCGTTTAATCTTTCTCATGTTGCTATAAGTTGGAGAGGAGCTATTCTGCAGGGTATGACAATTGTAAGTTTCTGTGCGAAGGCAAGAGCTATAGCAAGATTGCATTTGTAACCGTTTACCAGATTAAGGAAACATGGACATTTTTGATCAATTCTGACGTATTTGTTCAAGGCGGCTAAAAATATTTACCTTCGAATCCGAACTTGAAGGATCTTTTAGGTTTCTATCTTATTCCGTGTTTGTGTGTGAGTTCTTAAAATTGCGAATATTAGTCAGGCTACCAATAAAATACTCCTGTGGATCAAAGGGATATGGGGTAGGGATTAGAGAACCAAGGACCTTTGAGCTATCCATCTATTTTAGTTTCTATAATTTGGTCTTCAACGTAGCTGTCTAGGAATTGATAGTGAATGCTGGGCCTACCTGGTATTAGAGATTCAAGGGCATGAAGTATAGATATTCCAGAAATCTTGTGCCCAATAATATGTTGCTCCTATTCTTTATAGTATTAAAACCCGGAGGCGCCGAAGTCTTGTCCTTGTAGAATGAGCTTTAATTATGCTAAAAAAGTACAAGAGGGAGTACATATGAGGCGGTTGAAGGCAATGTTTTTAACATATAAGTCTTCTATACAGCCTAAATGTCTGTGAGGCTTATCTAATTTTCCACAAAGGACTGCTCACTTCTCTGGTTAAATGTAGTCTTTAGGTTGCAGAGCCAGAGGTACTTAAGTGATGTCCTCGTGTTTATATTCCTTTTCCTAGGAGTCAGTATTGAGGAGGAAAAGAAAGGAGAAGGTTCTGCAGTTAGGTATAACCTGCTTGCTTCCTATACCGCATCTACATATGCTCCTATTTTTCTAAAAATGCTTACCTGGTTTGTCACGGAGGACTGCCTGTTTCTCTGGTTCAGCGGGAAATGCCAGAGATAAAAAAAGGTGCCATGTTTAAATATTTGCCTCTTGCGTGTGATTGGTTCGAGTCATGACCAATACGGTAGATACTTTCAGAAGTCACGGAATTAGCATATCCGGGCTTGAGATAGAATGCCCCGATTGGCTGTTTTAGTTTAGTCTGTTCCGATTCGTCAGGGGGATCGCTCGTCTATTTACTCAGTCTTGCCGCGAAACGGAACGCCTAGACTTTGCGCGATTGGGAAATGTCCTATTTATCAAACGTGTAGTATAATGTTCGGGCTGGACTGTTGCCATGAGGCACAGGGTCAGACTGATTTGAATATGGCCATGTCTCAACTAGGGTGGTGTGGTGAGCAAAATAACAGTGGATTAAACCCAGATCTGTGACTGGGGGTGAATGTTTTGCCATTGTGCAACATTCGGTCCATCAATTGTTGTTTTTGCATGTGGTACTTCCGAAGCACAGGGATGTAACATATGTACATAAATATGTTGCAAGTCTGTGCTTCCCTCTGCACTGCTGCTTAAACTGCAGCCATGTGGTTACACAGGCACCCTTGCACCATGCTGCAAGGATATCTGTCGTATGGTGTTTGTTTTTGTGCAAAAAGACACACCTTTCTGCACAAAAACAATTTGTGAAGGCATTTTTCTCCTCCAATGTATACTGTACATTTTAGCATACATTCAAAGAGAAAAAATGGGGAGAAATAAAAATAATTTTCCTTGTTGTGCCATGCTACACCAATTGCAGGATGCTGCAGCATTCACACATGTCCAGATTTATGATTTATGATAAATCTGGAGAGGTGTCTTGTCCTAGGAGTGTTCTGTGCATACACGCACAGCTACACCCATAGAACGCCCTTTCAACGCAAAGTGGTATGTATAATAAGGTTGTACTTACGTTTTGGACACGTTTATAGATCACTGAAGGGAAGGGATGGGGCCTTATGTGACATGTGCAAACACACTCCGTGATGTGTTTTAAGTTAAGAAATGTTGTCTCCTAATCCTGAAAATCCCTGGACCGTACTAGTCCACCATATCTCTCCATTGAACACCATACCATGTCTGTTGCAGACAGGTGCTCAGAAGCTGTGTCCTATTTGATACCTATCACCTATCTGAAATGGAATATACTGGTACATATCTACTCCATCCAGCTCCCCTTTTTTACCTGTGTGAAAAAACACAGGCCATTGTTCATTTTAACCCGTTAACCGCGGCAGTAATTCCGCCGCGGTGCGGGCGTTTCCGTGCGCGGGCGGGGCCGCGTCAGCCATTGGCCGATGACAGCAAGGAAAGGGTTAATACTTAGTTAAACTTACCTCAACAGTAATACACACAAAAAACGCTACACATTTCATTCCGTTTTTTATCATCTAAATTGTGGTTAATTGCATATTTTAGAATTAAGATTTGTGAAAGAAAAGAAAAAACAGTTCTAACATAGAATATATTTTTAACAGCACAGCATAATTTTAACATTTTACATATTATTTTGTTTGCTTTTTTGCTGTTCTCAGACTATATTGAATTTCACTAGAAACCGTGATTTCAATCATACTCATCACATAACAGCGGCAAAAAAAATCAATAAGATTGTTTAAAAAAAATAACCCATCGTCAATAAAATACCATATATTACAAATCACACATATATAAAATGCTTACTGCTAAGAAATTTTTATAAGTAAAATTTATAAACACTGTAAATGTTGATTCTTAAAACTATACACAAGACAATGTGCAAGAAAAAGTCCATAATTTAAAAAAACACCATTTCTCAAGGCCAAATGGTATTATTGCAATCCGTTTATTTTTTAATTGTCCAATAGCAATCCTATTGGATCATAATAATAAATTCCTCAGAGGCTGAATTATCTTCCTAAAACTTTGGCTTTAAAAATATTAGGTAGGAATTTGGTAACTCACTAGGCAAATGTTGTTTGGAAACCAACTGAGCATCATTACAAAGTGTCCAGCCTTTTTCACATGTTAGATAGGCAGTGTAATGTCCAGATCTTGTGGAAAGACCATCGTGAACAATTATTGCGACTGCTATAAAAGTCCTTCCTGATATTGATAGTTGAGTTGCTACAAAAGGTTTTATTAAAGTGTCCAATTTTCTCCCATCAGTTGTACAACGTTGCATCATTAAAATTATATAATGTCCATATCTTTGTATAAATAATGTTGATAACCTTTCTGATTTGCATTGACTACACTCCATGTTTTGATTTGCTGCTTTAACTAATTTATTGTAAAAAAGTGATTTACAGTCCGGTAATGTCAAATAAAGAAATCTTTCAGTGTCTACATTAGTGCTACTTGTATACATACAGTTTTCATAAATGTTCCCATTCATAACAAAGGTCAAAAAGATTTTTAATTTGTACGCCTTCATTTTACAATATGGTAAACATATACATTAGAAATTCCTGAGCATCTTGTTGGAAATTCTGTGTAAATTGTGTAGAACCATTACATACTTCCAAAAGATTACGAACATCACAAACGCTTTGCATTTTACTTTTATCAGTTCTCAATTTTTCATAAATACAATGCAACAAGGAACACTTTTTTCCCCCGATTCTCCATAATTTGCTGTTGCAAACCTTCAAGAAAAAAAACATTGACCACTACATTAGCATAGCAGTTGACACCTGAACCATTTTCAAGCTGATAACCAACCATCTCTTCAACAGTGTCCTTTTTCTTTTTGCGTGCAATGACATTATCTTGTTTTTTTTCCTTCTGTATACCTTCACTTCAGATATTTTCATACCTTCTTTTTCAACCTTCTACACACTTTTCAAATACAGGATATTGACCTAAATTGGGAGCATACGTTCTTCCTAATCTACTATACTTTTACACAATTTGCATCTGCAGTAACCTTTGAGTCATCAAAATCAATCAAAAACAAACCAGATAATGTTCTGATCCGCGACAAAGCAACATATGCCATACCCTCTTTAAAGACAGTACTTTCAATGTTCACCAAAGCACTGTCTACACTTAAACCTTGAGATTTATGAATATTTACTGCATATGCAAGAGAAACTGGAAACTGTTTTCTACAGACATATAAATCTTTAACAAGCAAAAAACAAAGTGAACGACCAATTTGTTTCACTTATTCAATCTGATCAAATTACATTTTTTTAAATTCAATACCATCTTTATTCGAATGATTAACAAAATCCACAACTTTGCCCATTGCTCCATTAACTAAACCTTTTTCTACATCCAAGTTACGCCTTTTAATTACCCACAGTTTCTACATGCATATAGAAACTTTTATAAACCAGCAGTTTTAGATATCGATTTTTCTAAAGAATCCAATTTTGTCTGCAATTTTTCTGTCAAAATATTAGTGATTCCTTCATGCTCTCTTTTATCGATGGCTTCCATTTTTATTATCTCTTCAATTTCCAGATTCAAAAGTTGTTAGTTGAATATAGAACACTCATACAGTGTGGACATTAAGCAGATTACAGATTTTTTTTCTGCAATTTTCAAGTATATTTTCTCAGGAACTGTGTTTTCATTTGGAAACAAATTGGAAAGTAACCTACTCTGCAAAGCTTGTTTGCAGTGTTCTGTCAGTACTCCAATTCCTATATCTTGAAGAATAGTTCCATAATAAACATAATTTGCCTGTCGCGTATTTGTAATGAGTTCTTTGTATTTAAAATATGACCAAATATTATTGTTGCCAACACTACCCAGAGACTTCCTGGTATCCTCATGCGCAGGTGTTTTGAATACTGGTTGTCCTTTTACGGGAGTAAGTTGCAATAGATCTCCGAAAACTATGACCTGTTTTCCTCCCAATAACACGTCATACTCTGTTAAGAATTTGCTGCATTCCTAAATGCACAAAAGCAAACATTAAGTTTGAGACCATGCTTACCTCATCAATAATCAGAAGTTTAATTTTCTTCAGCACATTCTTCAGCACTCTTGAAATTTCACAACCAGCTTCTCCAGATAGCTTGTGATATTCCAATCAGTAAACAATGTAATGTAATTCCTTTAATGTTGTGTGCTGCCAACCCAGTTGGAGTAATTACAACACAAGACAAATGTGACTCAGTTGTTTTCTGTAGATAACTTGTAATTACTTTAATTAAGAAACGTTTTCCTGTTCCAGCTTGTCCACTCACATACATTCGGATAGGTTGAAATGAAGTGCATGCGCATTCTTTCTGTTCATGAAGAAATCCATGGTCAATCTGTCGTGTCACTTGCTGATATATTTGTTTCTGTTCAACATTTAGTTGTTCTTCCAAGTTTGCGAAGTCCGTTACATCTTCTTGAGCTTGATGCATTGCTGTTTCCACCTCATTCATGGCGATTGCTGCTTAATTTTCAACAATTGGTTGTCCTAATCGATCTTGACTCAGCACAGCAGAACTTTGACTGTCTTGAGAACTGTCTCTAGCAATCTCAGCTGCATTTGTAGCTTCTTGATCAATTTCATTGTTCAACATTTTCACATAATTTGCAAAAACAGTGCAATCTATGGTATCTTTACAAGAATTGAAGGAATCTTCATAGCTCTGGAACTCTCCAAGTAATTCTAATTCTGAACGCCACGGTTTGAACAGTTGCAAAAGAGCTAAATAGTAAAATTCCCTTTCATCAGCAGTGTCGCAACTCCGCTTCCTGTGATTAATCACATTTTCTTTCGTTTGTTTTACCAAACATCCTTTGGAACCTATCACTCCATATTTTCCATCATTGATGTTCTCTGTAGTATTCCGTTTAAAAGTGTAGTTAGTCAGCACTTCATAGAGACGCATGTTCTCAAGATGATTACTTCTGTTTGGGTAATAAGTATCCAACTTATACGTTTTCAAAATATCTGTACTTTCAGGATCTTTTTCTGCTAAATATTCAATTTCTAGGACAGATTTCATTACCCGATTTCGCATTGCTGCAAGACCTAGACTCACCCAAATTATTCTTCTAGATTTAAAGTATAGACTTGCAGATGATAACCGATCTGAACATTTATATGCTCCAATTTCTCAATGTGATAACATCTTTAAACTGAAACGGTATAATTTCTTACTTAGAGTCTTCTTGTGGCAAATCTCTTACCACATTTTTCAATTCAGTCATTTCTGATTTTGTAATGTAGGATATTACATATCTAGCAACAGCAATGGAATTGTCCGCAACGTACTGAATATCCATGTTAGCATTCCACATGGATAGAATAACTGGATTGTAGTCATTTATGTATTTTGACTCTTGGCTTCTTCGCATTTTTTGGAGACTTTCTTGTGATGGTATGTCGCATAGCTGACAAAACTGTTCACTCTTCCTTTGGATATTACAGGACGTGGAAATGCAAAACGACATTTGGTATAGAACTTATCCTTAGACTTGTACTTTCGTCGACACTATTTTCCACATCGATGGCTTTGGAATCGTAAAACTGGTTGTCTTAAGTTTTTTTTCTTCTGTGCTTTTGGGTACAGCACATGTGGCATATTCTTCAATAAAAGACAAAACATGAATATGTTCAGAATTTGGGGGCATCCTTGATCCATAACAGCATATGTATATGAGGAGCACCTCTTGCTTCATGCTCCATTCTCCAAAAGAAATCCACAACCTCCAAGAGGAGGATTTTATTATTGCAGGTAAAAGACATCATAGTTTCAAATCTATGATTAAAATACCTGCATACATTAACAGGATCCAAAGAGCACAATTCTCCAGGTGTCTTGTATTCAATATTTTTTATATTGGAATTTGCCTCTCAAGCACATTCAAGTAAATCATCCCAAGCGTACTCCGCACAGCTTAGGGTAAGAAACCATGTAGGGGTTCCTAAGTTCCTTAGCATACATTTAAGTTCTCCACGACGACGGTAACAATATTCATTAGTGCCGCGCTGGCATGCCATCAGATTATTCAGCTGAGATTCTATGTGATCATATCTGATGCACTTTATCCATAAAATCCTTTGCAGATGTACTCCTGTTTTAAAAATGTGATTAACTGCATATGAAAGTCCAGACAAGTCACTTTCAAACAAAGATGAAATATAGAAGGGATACGTTGTCGAAATCTTGGATCTTCTGCATATAATCTTGTTGTCCGATATTCAGATGCAGGAATCTACACAGGACGTTCATCATATCGTCCTCCTTTTCCAGTTGGGAACAACTGTGGAAAACAACGAGCTTCCAAGCTCTCTTCCCACACACTTCTAGGACTTCCCTTTGCTTTTTTTCATTTGAAATTACTCAATAGTGTTCCCCATCACTTCTTTTCAATGAAGTGGATGTACACTAATATTCATAGACTACTTCACATCTTGACAGGTCCACTTTTTCAATTTGTCCGTTTGATGTTTCAGTATCTTCTGCTAAAAGTATTTAATCTTCTCCCATATAAACATTTTTATAGTACTTGTTTTTTTTATCAAATACAAAGTTGCCTTCTGTACTTTCCTAACATCCACTAACTCCTGCCAGATTTTCTTACTCTTAGTATGCACACCATTAACTAGAATAACTAGCGGTTCACTTTCAACACTCTATAACATTAGTTTCAATATTTTTCTTTAAACCGAACGGTAAATACACAACTCTTCCTTTTAATCCTCTTTGTAAATCTGAAGGAGGCAATTTACCGGTTTTAGGCTCCATACGAACAATAGCCTGAAATGGGTGCACACACTGAATGAGAATAGACTCATAGGTATTTAAATCTATCAGTTCTGGAGGAATAGCAACCAACTCTAAATTATTATGGAAAGCTCTAGCAGGCATTTTATTCTCATCTAACTTGTTATAACAATATTTACAAATACGCTGATCAGAACCCAAATCAAAACAATTTTCTACCAACAAATATGTTGCAAATTCCTTCCACCTATTATTTTCTCTTTCACTTTTTAAATACAGATAAACACTCCTAGTCTGATTTTTATAGTGAGTTCGCCGACAAACAAATACAAGAAAAATGTGGCCTTTCACCTGAAATCACCTTAAACTTTACAATTTGATCAACATTTTTTGTAATAGTATGTTGCACATTGACTTCAGCATTTTCTTCTATCAATGTCTCAGTTTCTGCACTCTCTTGTTCAGGACCAAAGTAACAAAACTCAAAATTTCATTGCAAACCTTCTTCACATCTGATACAGACCCACGCAAAAGAGCACGGTTCAACTCATTTAACTTTAGTGCTGGAGTTTTTGCCTAATATAATCTTCTGACTAACTTCCGCATTTGAGTATGATGTACTGCCAACATCCTGAAATGGTGAAAAAACACTGACATACTTTCCTAGAAAGACAAGCCAGAGAATGACCTTGCAAACCAGTATTTTTTCTTACTCTGCTTGAGTCTAGTCCTTGCAACATCTTAATCTTTTATTTAACACTTTTTTTTACTTTATTCTCGTACAAATACTACTATAAGCCAAAGTGAACACTGGGGCTTTAGGACGTCTACCTAGAACTTCATTAGCTATTACTTCTTCTGCATTTCTGGGAACCATGTTCTCTTTCTCAATTGGACAACCATTTCTAACATAAGCTCGACCACTGGTGTCAACCGCATGCAACAAATCATTGGTCTGCAAATAACTCTTCCTTAAAGCAAGACTCTGAACTTGAAGTGTGTTTCCATTCCACCCCCCAAAAAAAAAAAAAATCACAAAAATTAGTTCTATCAATTACTCTTTTCCTCTTACTTTTGACCTTCATTAAATGGATTGGTTTATCTAGTGATCGAATTCTGTTTAAAACTAAAATAAATAATTTTCACTTTACTTCAAAAGCCTTTTCAACCATAGATTCAATAAGCTTCTTTTCATAAAACCATGCTCTCTTTATATTTCTTAAGCTTTCAGCAAATGATGTACTACTCTATTATAAAATAATTTTTTACTTATTTCTTTATATTGATTTCTCTTCTTTTGCCATAAGTTGTATCCTTTGAATGTACAACGCCTTTTTCCCTTTCCTATTTGTTTTAACTTTTTTTGTGCCTTGAACATTTTCAGTGGTTTCAACATTTTCAATATTCTTTCTGAGTCTAGTAATTTTTTAAATAAATTTGTGAGTGTCTTACCAGAACATTTTCTCTTTTTAGTCACATTATCTTAGTCATCCAATACTTGTGTTTTCTTCAAGTAACTGTCCTTTAGCTCTTTCTATTTCTGAATTTCTCAGGCAGGATAACCTTATTTTAATAATGATAAACAATATCTTTAAAAAATAAACATAAATAAAAGTGTATCAATAACTTTATAAATTATACTTTTCTATTACTATACAAACACATTCTACATTGATACTGACTGGGGAATTGTAGGCCTAAACACAAGTGTAAAGGTGGTTACACCACTACATGCATAATGCATAACAGTGTGAAGCACTCCATGTCATGGAAGCCTGGCTCCTTGCATGAGTACATGCATACTGAATGAATGATTACAGTACTATAAGGAGAGACAGTGGGTGAATTCATAATTCATTGAGTTTTACTTTAGTGAAATGGATTACTACATGGTACTGAAAGAGTCACTATGGGATTGCAAGAGCGCTCACAGAGTGTTTGCTGGAGTGTATGGATACTAACTGGGAAAATGTAGGCCTGAAATAGAAGTGTGAGGGTGGTTAGACCAGTGCATGCATAGTGCATAGGAGTTTGAAGCACTCTGACCTAAAGCCTGCCTCACTCTATGACTACATGCATACTGACTGAATTATTACAGTACTATAAGGAGAGACAGTGGGTGAATTCATAATTCAATGACTTTTACTTTAGTGAAAAGATTAGTACATGGTACTGAAAAAGTCACTATGGGATTGCAAGAGCACTCACAGGGTGTTTGCTGGAGTGTATAGATACTAACTGGGGAATTGTAGGCCTAAAACAAGTGTTAAGGTGGTTAGACAACTACATGCATAGGAGTTTCAAGCACTCTGCCCTAAATCCTGGTTCACTGCATCAGTACATGTATACTGACTGAATAATTACAGTAGTATAAGAAGAGACAGTGGGAGAATTCATAATGGATTCAGTTTTACTTTACTGAAAGGATTAGTACATGGTACTAAAAGTCACTATGGGATTGCAAGAGTATTCACAGAGTGTTTGCTGGAGTGTATGGATACTAACTGGGAAATTGTAGGCCTGTAACTGAAGTGAGAAGGTGGTTAGACCAGTACATGGATAATGCATAGGAGTTTGAAGCACTCTGTGCCCTAAAGCCTGCCTCCCTGCATGACTACATGCATACTGACTGAATGATTACAATACTATAAGGAAAGACACTCCGTGAATTCATAATTGGATGATCTACAAAAACTAAGGTGACAGCACACGTCACATATTTCATTACTGCATTTCAGTGTTAAAGCCCAACTCATTTATTTTCCAAATACATAAGCAATGTCTATTTTCTAATTCTACCAAAACTTAACAAGAAAGGTTTTAAGCACATGTCTGCAAACTCATCAAGCAACCAAACGATTCTCTCTCAATTTTCCCAAATGCACACAGACTCACAGTGTGATTCTAGACAAATGACAGTATCCCTTGCACTTGAACATTTACTAGTCGGGAACAGGTGACATGACTGCACACATTCTGCATATTTTAGAAATGCACTGTACTGTGGAAGTTTTACTCATTTTGCAAATACATAAGCAAAGACTGCTTTCAAATTCTACCAAAACTTGGCAACAGCATACGTTTTTAACCTGTTATATATCTGCAAACACATGAAATACCCACGGGCTTCTCTTACAACAGTTCCCAAATGAACACAAACTCACTGTGTGATTCTCGACAACCAAGACTATCCCTTCGACTTTATCAAAACACATTGACTGATCTACAAAATCTAAGTTAACAGCACACATATCACATATTTCATTACTGCATTTCAGTGTTAAAGCCTAACCTAATGTCCATTTTCTAATTCTACCAAAACTTAAGAAAGGTTTTTAAGCGCTTGTGTCTGCAAACACATCAAGCAACCAAATGATTCTCTCTCAATTTTCCCAAATGCACACTGACTTAATGTGATTCTAGACAAATAACAGTATCCCTTGCACTTTAGCAAAAAAAAATTAGTAGTCTAGAACAGGTAACATGCCTGCACACATTCCACATATTTTAGGACACAGTCTCACAAACTGAATCTAGACCAGCAAGACTACTCCCTGTACTTTACCAAGAGAAACACATTAACCTTATTAAAAACAAATACACCACATACAACCTCACAAAAGAATAAGTTACCTTTCAAATTGATTTGTAGATTAAGAAGTAGGTCAGTCACACACCAGATCTTATACCAAATCTCTGTACTGTGCAGCTCTTAGCAAAACCAAAACCTTGGCAAGCTTTCCCGCTCACATATACATGTAAATACCAAATTGCATTGCTTCCCACATTAATTCAAAAGCTAACACACATTTCTATTAGTTACACATTTCAGCCCTTTTCAAGCGACATAAATTTGAACCCTACCCCCAATCTGCTCACTGCCTGTTACCATAGAAACAGTTAAACTCATAGGTCACAAGTTCAGCACAGAATGTTGCTAATCCAAACAGCAAGTGTGCTTGACTTTTCAAAATATCAGCATATCCTATGCAATGTTCCTTCCAAATACGTTTTCTTAACAAATAAGAAACATGCTTTTGAAAACCAAAAACATGCAACCTACTTTTTAGACTAGAATGATATCAAACAGCCAATCATTTCTTTTTTTTTCTTCAAAACTGCATTTTATCCACCATTTTAGAAAAATCTCACTTATCAAACTGCCATTTCACATACAGAGACCGTCTGAGTGCATCCAGACCTCCCTTTGTTGTATAGCATTTTAGGACCCTAGTGTAATTTTCCCGATTCATGCCCTTATATAGGTATAATTCACCATGTCCTTATATAGGCATAGAAATCATAACCATATTTAGACTTCGCTCATACAGTCCAAATACGGCATGGCTACTTCCACTAGTTCTGAAAATCAACAACGATTTCTTGGAAAACTCTGCTTCAGCAGTTAGGGACTTCCCCTTGCTTTTTAGGGACTTCCCCTTGCTTGAATATTGATTTGTCCAAGAACTCATGGAGTTTTCAAAGAACTGAGACTCTTTGATAACATTATTATGTCCACCTTTACGTCAAACTTACAAAAAAAAAAAAAGAATATGCAGAAAACACGAGGAAATGGCGCACTACCCATGAAGAAAATGACAAAACTAAATTCTTAACCTCTCTGACTACCATGCTAGTATTAAGCTCACACGCAAGAACTATATCTCCACCCAACTAACCTCGGCCGTTAATAAGCCGAAGGTTTTATTTAACATCCTCCAGTTGTTAACTAAATCCTACAGCATGTGACAATAAAGACAGACCATCACAGAAACTCTGTAATAACATCGCATCCTTTTTCTCTGAAAATATGGAGTCCATATATGATAATATTGTTTCCTTAGGGAACAATTCTTCAGTACAAACTGTGGAATCAGATACAGCAGAATTGACCTCTTCCATGCTGCTTGGAAATTTTCCATCACTTATTATCACAGAAGTAGAAGCCTTAATGCATCAAGTGAAGACCGGGTCCCCTGCGATGCCATTCCTGCAAAAATAGCTAAGACTCCATTGATTGGATATCTTTTGAATCTTTCCCTGGAAGAAGGCTATGTTCCATCTGAATGGAAAGCAGCTCAGATAATGCCTATTCAGAAAAACACGAAGGCTCCTCTGACTGACCTGACCAATCTTCGGCCTATATCACTTCTGCCATTTCTGCGTAAATTACTAGAAAGGCATGTCAACAAGTACCTCTAGTCATGTTGAATTGTCAGGCATCCTAGACCTCTCTCAATCCGGGTTCAGGCCCAAATATAGCACCAAATTAGCCTTGCTAGTGGTCACAGACAACATCAGAATGACCGTAGACAAAGGACATTCAATGATTCTGGTGCTATTAGACCTATCCGCCGCATTCTACACTGTTTCCCATCAGATTTTACTCAGAAGGCCGAAGGAAGTAGGATTAAGAGATTCTGCCTTCCGTTGGATGGCAAGTTTTTTTTCTGGTCGCACTCAGACAGTAAATCTGGGCTCGTATCGTTCGGCACCCATTGATCTTACTAAGGGAGTCCCACAGGGCTCCTGTTTGAGCCCTACTTTATTCAACATCTACGTGGCTCCCTTGGCAAATGTTCTAAGGAAATTCGGGTTTAATCCAATATCATACGCAGACGATACACAGTTACTCTTTCCCTTTGACAAACTTACTCCAGCTATCCAGGAAACCTTCTCTTCAGGCATGAATGCTGCATCACAATGGATGAGGAAGAAAACAAGTTACTTACCTGTAACTTTGGTTCCCCAGTATTGGTAACTTTCATAGATTCCCATGCTTTGCATCATTCCCCGTCGTCGGAATGGGAGCCTCGGTAGTATAAAAACCATAGAAACAAAAGAGAATAACAGGCCTAGGCCTCATCTCATTTTGTATCCTATCACTCTCTATGTAAAAGAGACCAAACTTTTGCCAGGACCAATCAGAGCAGCCTCACCCTCTAGAACCTTCCTGAGAGAGCTCAGAGCCTCAGATTTTCGTAGCCGTTGTGCAAACCGCCACTATCTCATGTGAAAACACTGAGCTTTCCCAGGGGAGGCGGGTGGGCGCATGGGAATCTATGAAAGTTACCACTACTGGGGAACCAAAGTTACAGGTAAGTAACTTTTTTTCTTGCCCCAGTATTGGAACTTTCATAGATTCCCATGCTTTGTATCAGAGTAGTTAGCAGTAAAGCACCAAGACACATTTTGTAAAAACATGGCATCATATAACCATATAGTAATACTTATAGTAAAGTAAGAAAAAATAAGCAAAATGTGCTCACCAGGATGGAGGGATTGTAGGGAAAGCTCACCTCTCAATGAAAAAGATTCTGCAGAACTGCTTGACCAACAGCCGCGTTGTCTCGTTCTGCAGACTCTAGGCAGTAATGTTTCGTGAAGGTATGAGTACTGCTCCACGTTGCTGCCCTGCATATATCCTTAATGGCGACTCAAGAGAAAAGAGCCACAGACGATGCCACAGACTTTGCAGAATGGGCACGAACTCTACTGTTCAATGGCTTGCCCGCCTACTGATGGCAAAATTGAATCGCACTGGAGATCCAGCGGGAAATGCCACTCTTTGCTAAAGGAAATCCCTTCCGTGGTGCGCTGTAGGACACTAAACAACTGGGATGATTTCCGAAAGGGTCCTGTTCGCTCTAAGTAGAATTTCAAGCATCTCTGAACGTCCAAAGAATGTAAAGTGCGTTCTGCAGGTGTAGCAGGGCGCGGAAAGAAAGACTTTAAAATCAAAGGTTCATTCAAGTGGAACTCAGATTGCACCTTCGGAATGAACTTCGGATTGGTGCGAAGAATAAGAACATCCTTTTTGAATTGAAGGAATGGATGCACTATGGAGAGGGCTTGAAGCTCACTAACTTCTCGCTGAAGAGCTAAGAGGAGAGCAAGTTTCCAAGAGAGGAACTTCAAGTCTGCCTTGTGCACAGGCTCAAAAGGAGGTTTCATGAGTTGAGCCAGGACAAGATTGAGCTGCCAAACTGGTGGAGGAGGTCGAACTGGAGGGTACATCTGGAACAAACCCTTCAAGAACTGCTTAAAGATCCGAGAGGACCATAAGGAAGGGCCTGAATAAGTACGCCGAAACCTTGAAATGGCTGCAAGATGGACTTTCACAGACAAATGTGCCAAACCAGATTTAGCCAATGATAGTATATATGGCAAGAGTTGGTGAGGCAGATTTGTAAGGATGGAGACCTTGTCTTTGACACCATAGGCAGAACCTTCTCCATTTTGCCTTGTAAGTTTTATTGGTGCTCGAGCCAGTGACAAAACGTCTCGACATTCCTGGGAAAGATTCAGATGACGGAACTCTGTGTTCAGGAGCCACGCTGTCAAGTGGAGCGATTTCGGATCCGGATGGTAAACCTTCCCCTGATTCCTGGACAACAGGGACGGAATTGATTGTAAACGAATTGGAGGAGCCTGGGAGAGCCGCAGGAGCTCTGTGTACCAAAATTGCCGGGGCCACGCTGGTGCAATGATATTCTCTAGTACCAGCCACCATTCGCATGCCTCTCATTGCTGAAGTCACCAACATCTTGTTGTTGAATGATCCGTCTGCTTTGCGCCATTGTTTGTCTAGTTCTTCCTGCAGAGGGCGCATTCGCAGCCTGCAATGCAGTATTAATGGTATGCAGGATGACATCGACCCTAGAAGGGACTTGTATTGACGGACTGACAGGCATTTCATGTGGAACAGTTGGCGAGCTGATACGATCAACTTTCGTTGACGGTCCTCCGAAGGACGAGCCGTGCACTGTGTGGGTCCAAAATGGCCCCCAGAAATCGTGTGGATTTGGAGGGTTGCAGAACTGACTTGCATCTGTTTAATTGAAGGCCTAGGTGTCTGAACAACTGAATGCAAGTCGAAACAGCCTGAGAGGTTTCCTCGAAGGATGGAGCCTTGACTAGCCAGTCATCCAAGTAAGGGAACACCTCCAGGGAATGTGTCCTTAGAAAAGCTGCCACTGGTGCCAACACCTTGGTGAACACCCAAGGTGCAGACCAAAGGCCAAACGGAAGCACCTTGAATTGGAAATGGCTGTTGCCCACTGTGAACCGCAGATATGGTCTGTGAGCTGGGTGTATCGGGATGTGGAAATACGCATCTTCTAAATCCAGGGAAGCCAAGTAGTCGCCTGGGTTCAAAAGAGGAAGAATTTCCTGGAGAGTGACCATCCTGAAAGAGTTTGATGAGATAAGTGTTGAGCTCTCGTAGGTCTAGAATGGGGCGCCAAGTCTGTAGTCTTCCGCACCAGGAAGAACCTGGAATAAAAACCTCCGCCCCTCTGAGAAAGAGGTACCGGTTCTATTGCCCCCTTGAGGAACAATTGATGGGCTTCTAGATGGAGCAGTCCCAGATGTTTTGTGCGGATTGCGCCTGGAGCTCTTGTTGTAGGAAGATCTTGGAATTCCAACGTATGGCCACTCTGTACAATATTCAGGACCCACTGGTCCGATGTTGTACACCTCCAGCTGTTCAGACAAAAAGATATCCTGCCCCCCACGGATGTGACTGGGAGGAAAGGAACAGCAGGTAGAGCCAGGAGGCCGCTATTGCCCCTTGGCGCTGTCACGTCCTTGACGGTTCTGACGCCCTCGCGGAGTTTGGCGAGTGTAAGACGCCGATTGTCCCTGCCGTGGATTGGAGTACTGGGTCTTATAAGACTGGGACGATTGTGAAGAATATCTCTGCTGGGCGTTGCCTCTATACGAAAAGAAACCTCTGCCACAAACGCCTTTAAATGCGACCTTACGGTAGTTGAGGCATCCCAGAAACTTCGCCGTGTCGGTATCTTTCTTTATATTCTGCAGGGCATCATCAACATGCTTACCGAAAAGCATTTCTCCATCAAATGGGAGGTCCAGGATCTTATTTTGGACCTCTTGACGAAACCAGGTGGCTCTTAACCAGCCCTGGCGACGTAGCTCCGCTGACCCCGCTAAGGCCCGATAAGCAGTGGAAGCGATATCCATCGCACAGTCGATGACTTTGGAGAATTATTTTTCTCCCTCCATCAGCACTCTTTTAGCCTCATCCTTTGTCGCGTCTGGTAATTGTTCCACAAACGGTGCCATGTCACACCACATCTGGCGATCGTATCTGCCTAGAATGGCGAGAGAATTAGCTGCTCTAACCAGCAAGCTGGCAATGGAAGAAAACCTCTTCCCCCGGTTATCCAGACGTCTACCGTCCTTGTCTGGAGGCGTAGTCAAAGCTGTTGTTGGATTTTTTGACTTGCTTTGGGTGGCCTGAGAGATGACTGAATCAGGCTTTGGCTGACCAAGAAGACAAGCTGGACTGCCTTCTGGAGCTTTATACTTTTTTTCCAGTCTGGGAAGCACCGGAATCACAGTGGCTGGATTCTGCATGATCTTCATGCCTTCCTCCCAAACATGTTCGATTATCGGAATGGACTTGACAGATCTCCTGTATTGCTCCTTGAAGTCATAGAGGAAGCATTCAGACTCCTCTCTCGTAACCGGCAGTCCAAACCTCTTTGCCACCCTCTCCATCAGGTGATGGAACCCCCCTATGTCCACAGGAGGGGATATAGATGTATCACGACCAGTGGCGTCCGGGTCTTGTCGCCCACTGTCACCCTGATCCAGATCTGGGTCCTGCAATGGATCCGTCAAGGGATCCACTTGAACAGCCTCATCGTCCGAAGAGGTATCCTGCTGGACAGGATTGGTTGGTTCTGGATCCGGTGTTCGAGATCGGACCAGAGGTATAACCTGAGGTGGGAGGTGGGGCACCACCTGCGAAGGAGGCGGACCAGTAACTGACTGTGCTTGTGGCAACCCCTGAGGAGGAGGTTGCGCAGACTGCGTTGAAGGTTCCGAAGGAAACCTGTTTCTATAGTCCTGCAACATCAGATGAAGATCAGAGAGGTGGGCATGGCCACCATGTCCTGTCCTAAACCAGTGGGACGTCGCTCTTGTGAAACATAGTGCAACTGTTGGTCTCCTGCATGCTCGAAATATTCCTCCGTGTCGGTGTCCTGCAGTTTTACATGCAAGTCTGAGGGACTGTAGGCATCTCCATAATGGCCAAACTCATCGTCCTCGTCCTCCGACTCATCATCCAGGAGCATATTCGGTGGATGCGACGACACTCGTCGTGGAGACATCATTTCCGGCGTAATTTTCATCCTCTTCAGTGGAAAATGCATCTTTTGACCAGTCGACGGTCTCGTCGTCGGAGCCGTCGTCGACGGAGTAGCAGTCGTCGACGGTATAACCGTCTTCGTTAACGAAGTCTTGGTCGTCGACGGGACCATCGTCGACGGTACAGCCGCCGTCGTCGACGAAGTCTTGGTCGTCGACGGAATGATCGTCGACTGTTTCGTAGACTAACTCGTCGTCAGAACCATCAGCGTCGACGTCGAAGTGGTCGTGGTCGTGGACATAGTTTTCATCGTCGACAAGCCCGTCGACAGCACTTTACCGGAGCTCATAGTCGTCGAAGAAGCAATCGTCGACGAACCTGGAACCTTGAATGACGAAGACGTTGACATGGAGATCGCTACCGACGACGAGCCCGTCGACGGAGCCAAGGAAACAGCGGGAACTTTCACAGAAGTAACAGTCGTCGACGTACCTGACGTTTTAGTCGTCGACTGACGCTGTTTTTTCTCTGGACCGGTTCCAGGAGTGACAGAAGAGTGTTTGTCACCGGCCTTCTCTTTTTTGGACGGAGGAGAAGTAATGGAAACCTCCTTTCTGTCCTTTGAGGCTATAGCCAATCCAGTAGCCTGTCCCTGCCTCTCCTTTTCACTTCCGTGAGGAGATTGAAGAGGACCAGCCCTCTCAGACCTATCAGAGATCTTGTGAGGGGTCTTAAGAGGGGGCTCAACTGAAGAAGAAGAACCAGGGGGAGACCTACCCCTCCTCCTGGACTTGTGAGAGGACTCCATGGATGTTGAATCTGCTTCATATGATGAAAGCACTTCCTTCCGAGTCTTCATCTTTTGAAGCCAGGTCAAAAGTTGACCCTCTCTGTCACGGAGAGTCTTGGTAGAGAAGGTTCTACAGATTTTGCAGTCGGTGGCCTTGTGGTCCGGGTATAAGCAATAAATACAGTTGTCATGCTTATCCTCCACAAAAAGTCGTTTTTTCCAACAAAAGGCACAGGACCTGAACAGGGCCTTCTTCTCCTTGTCAGACATCTTGATAGTAGTTGAAAAAATTTAAGAAGTAATCCAAAATCCAATATAGAAAGAAACTGAGCAGAGCTCAGTGGAGACTCCCTAGCACAACGTGTGGTAGAAAAATCTGAGGCTCTGAGCTCTCTCAGGAAGGTTCTAGAGGGTGAGGCTGCTCTGATTGGTTCTGGCAAAAGTTTGGTCTCTTTTATACAAAGAGAGTGATAGGATACAAAATGAGATGAGGCCTAGGCCTGTGTTTCTCTTTTGTTTCTATGGTTTTTATACTACCGAGGCTCCCATTCCGACAACGGGGAATGATACAAAGCATGGGAATCTATGAAAGTTCCAATACTGGGGCAACAACTTTTTGCAGTGCAATGTTGGGAAGACCGAACTTCTCTTTCGAGATGCCCCCTATGGTCCCCCAATTGGTGGCCCACCAATCTTGGTAAGCCTCCTATTCCCAAAAATTCAGTTAAAAACCTGGGAGTCTGGCTAGATCAGGCCCTCACTCTTAATGAACATGTTGGCCAGACAGCTGGTATCTGCTTCAATACTCTGGGTTTACTGCGACACATCTTTCCTCTTCTCCCAGACTCTGTAAGAAAGACACTAACCCAAGCTCTTATACTGAGCCGCTTTGACAATCGCAATAGTCTATTGCTCTCGGCTAATGAAGCATCAATTAATAAACTACAGGTGATTCAGAACACGGCGGCATGTCTGGTTCTGAATATGCCACTGAGATCTCCCTCTCGTCCTCTTCTTCTTCTTCTTAAACTCCACTGGCTACGAATTCGCCAGCTGTATCACTCATAAAGCACTATTTAACCTTGGCCCTGGATATCTGGCAGAAAAATTAAATCCTTATCATCCCTCGAGATCCTGGAGGTCTAGCACCCACCATCTTTTAACAATCCCTAGAATTAAGAGAGTGAAACTAGGAGGAAAATCCCTTTCCCACCTCAGACCAAAATACTGGAATGAACTTCCCCCCTATTTAAGAGAATGTCCTAATCACTTGACCTTTAGGAAACTTCTAAAAACCATTCTGTTTTGCTTTTAAAAAAAAAATATTCCATATCCTTTGCTGCATAGTTCTAACGTTTCCATAAAAGCGCAGAGATGCTCCTCAGAGTCGATTCTGGCGCTATACAAATCCCCAAAATAAAACTCTGCACCTTGTAGGTATAAATATGCCCACACTTGCCCTAGCAAACACACTGTGGTTTGGAGCGGTTAGACTATCTACTTGCCCGACACAGCTCCCTACAGCAAGTGCCAAAGGAAGCCGACCCTCCAGCAGACGCACTGAGAGATGCCGTCTTTTCTCTTGCCCAGAAATCCAGCTCCAGTGTTTTCAAGCTCCCCTTGCGGGGTGTTGGGAAATCGAGTCCTGAGACAGAGATACCAGACCTCCTTCATTATAAACCGAGGTACGGAGCGGATTAGACCCTAAGAGAAATCTTGGATATATTCTTGGCAAAAAGAATACTAAACCTATGCTACGCCTCACTTACTTCTTCCCTTGTACTAGACTTTGGTTAGGGACATCTGGGTAGGCATATTTTAGAAGCACCAGTTGAGTACTTCTAGTCTGTATTTATTTATGTATGTATTTTATGGCTTAGAAACCATACCATGCTTTTACAGTATTATTTTATTATACTCTACTTGCTGTACGCATATACTTTACAGCCAGTATTAAGATTGTAGCAGTTAATTTCTTTTGCATGAGAAAGAAGACTGTTCAATTAATACTTTTATTGAAAACGCCCGTCTCTCTATTTCTCTGCACCTCTGGTGAAACGAAGCATGCACGATTGAGTAAAATATCTATCTATTGTTTCAACGACTCTGAAGATACGTTTTATCTTTGGGAAACAAAGTTGTCATGTTTATGCGGTTGTCAGAGACTAATCCCTTCTTGTTCATTAGAGAAAGTTTCTAGTGACCTCCGAGCTAGATGGCACTCACAATTAAGTTTAATATATTCGATAGAGACCTAGTCAACCTAAGTCCTACGTCAAATCTATAGGATATATTATTCCAATGCACAGAGCCTATTGGGAATATAGGAACTACACTACACCTTCAAGATGCTTAGAGAGTGGATTGTGGGACACAGCTATATTTTCGGGAGCCAAAGGTATGCAGAAAACCGATACATGGACAAAGACTAGCTTTGCCGAATGTAGACATTAAATGGATTGGACATAGAGGGTTAAAGTGGCACCAGTTGATGCCATTGGTTAAATCCTTTTTGCATCTCCAACACCCTGACCTCATAATTGTGCACTGTGGTGGCAATGACCAAGGCACTTTCACTCTGGTAGGTCTGGAAATGCTGATAAAGGGCACCTTTACAGAATTGATGTCACTTTGCCCCCAAACTGCCTGTGTCTATTCTAGCAGAAATGGAACTGGTCCAATCAATTTTGTCCACAGATTGAGAAACCTAGGAAAAATGTCAATAAATCGGTTTCTGCTTTTCTCCAAGATGATAAGATGGGGTCCATTTACCACAACAATCTGCGCTTCAATATGGATGGCATCTATAGGAGAGATGGTGTACATTTTACAGATGAGGGTAACAGTCTTCCTCTTGAACTTTAGACTTTGCATAGGTACCAAACTCTCTCAATAAACACAAGGGCTCTTTTCAGAGCCACCTAAGAACTAAACACAAAAGCTTGCTGTACATCTGAAAAATATATATATTTTTTTGATTGGAGTCGCGCACCCAACGTGTCAGAATCATGCACCCAACGCGTATAAGTCGTGCACCAAACACGCTGGAGTCGCGTACTCCACAAGTTATGAGTCATGCATCCAACACGTGCACACCAGGAGGGCCGCACAGGGTGCGCGACTCCTAATTTTACCGTAAAAGAAAAATAGCCCCTATCACTAATTTCTATTATCCCCGGGGACCTCATCCCCCAGGTCTTCTATAGAACGCTGGGGACCCAATGCTCCCACGGTCCCAGCCAGCTCCCCGCGTCCTTCGGGAGACGTCATTGCTTTTCCACATGAGGAGCTGCTAACATGTAGCTCCCTGTGTGGAAAAGCAATCTGGTTTGGATTTTGAAAGAAAGCAGATTTCTCTGCTCTCTTTCAAAATCCAAACCAAGTTTGCTATGGGAGGGCGGAAGCCTCGGCTCCCACCCTCCCATAGCAAACAGCAGTGTCCCGGGGAGGGCACCCCAGGACACTGCAGGAGCAGGCCCAGGGGGTGGCGGTCCCAGGGCCACAAGGCTCCAGGAGGGGGGCCGCATGGTCCCCTCCAACAATACACAAAGCCCTGGGGGTGGTGGTCCCCGGGGCTTGGGGGGCCCTTGAGCCCCCCCATAACGTATTTTGCAGGGGGGGCCTTGGAGCCCCCCAACCATTTATGTTGTAGCCCCAGAGGGTGGTGATACCCAGGGCTGGGGGGCTCCTCTGGGCGCCCCATAAATTTTAATTTGTTACTGGTATTTCGCCCCCCGGGGGCTAAATATAAAAGAAGCTCCGTTGTATATATTTTTTTAACGGCAGGATCCGCGCACCCTGCGCGTACTTGCCGTTTAAAAAAAAAAATATATTTTTTTTGGGGCCCTGGGAGTCCTTGTGGAACCCCCTAAGCAGGTCTAGAGGGTCAGGGTATTTCTACCATGCCCACTTCATATGTTTTGCACACTTATTCCAGGAACATCTTCAGCCTCGCATCTACCGAGGCACAAAATGGCTGCCAACACTTCTTGGTTTCGAATGTTGACAACCACTTGACAGCCAATTAGCATTCAGCGTGCGATCGGGACGATGCGCTTAGGGTGCACTCAGGATGCGCAGATCCACCGCGGCCATAGATATATATGTACTTTTCATTGTAATTTTCTCTGGAACTACTGAACAGATTGACACCATTAAAGAAAAGGCACAAGTCGAACTGAGGACTACCTCTTTGCCAAATTTGGCGTAATTCCGTTCAGCTGTTCGGGCTGTAGGCGCGATTAACGGTTCCTATGGGAAATTGTATGGAGAAAACATGTTTTGGGACCCCCCTTTTTTCTCTGCCCCCGCTACACGAATCATCCAGAGTCTTTCAAGATAGAAGCGGAGCAGAACGGAGCGCCCCACCAGTTTTGAAAATTTCACGAAGATTAGTCAACCGCCGCCAAAGTTATTCCAAATAGAATGTTGCGGATTTCCTATTGAAAACAGGTCCTAACTACCTACTGGCGTCCGCCAGTAGGAGATTATTTCTCTTCAGTTACGGGGTCGAGGGAGACCTGAGATAATAAAGGAAGCCCTATAACTTGGAACTTCATCGTGCCTTCTTCCATTGTGGATATATATATATATATATAGATATATATATATATATATATATAAAAAAAACACAGGTTCACCAACGTAATCTCTCCATTCGTTCTCGGAAAGAAAAAACACTGGAGAAGTGGCCTCAGTATTTAGTGCAGATTTAATCAATACACAACGTCCTACGAGTTTCGGAGTGTAGCTCACTCCTTCACGGGCAAGAATGTGCGTTACAAGACAACTAATAAAGTAAAGTAAAAAATCACGTGATGATTAACAAACAAAATACGTGGACGGTTTTGTCCTTGCTTTCATCTCAATACAATTAATGTCATAAATTACTTTTACTTAAAGAATTCATGCTTACATATTGTGGTAAACTCGGGAATGTGCTTTCATATTATTTTGTTAAACCCATTATACTGTTTGGGAAAGGCGACTCGTTATGCATGTGATTTGGGCTCCTCAACAATTTATACTTGAAACCAGCGTCTAGAAAACAAATATTGTGTTTGCAATTCACATTATAAAGTTTACAGATATTGATAAATCAAATTGTAACAAAACTTGATTAAAAATCAACGAGTTTTATCGGGGCGCGAACACTCTACACCAAAAGGAAATTCTCTACGGCATTAACACGCTGTGCTAGGCTGGTTCATATATATATATATATATATATACATACATACATACATACATACACACACACACACACACACCAATGTGTATTGAAGGATGAATGGGTGTATGAGTGCTGGGGACAGAAGAACAATAAACCACCCTTGAATTGAAAATAAGCGCAGTGTGTGTGGTCTGTACCTACATCGAGGGATCGGTATCTTTGCCGATGAGTAGGAGTTGGAACGGATATATATATATATATATATACATACATACATACATACATACATACATACATACATACATACACACACACACACACACACACCAATGTGTATTGAAGGATGAATGGGTGTATGAGTGTATGGACTATTCAGTGGGTGTAAGACGGACTGTATAAATGAAAGATGATGTGTCTTAATGAATGCATGGGGGATGGACTAATCAGTGTGAATGTCTGTCAGTTTGTATGTAAGTGGCTGCATGGCTTGGTGAGTAGGTACATGAGTGTCTATATGAGTTATCGATTGGTTGTTTGGGTATGTATATGGGTTCCTGAGTGTCTGTGCGGGTGGGGGGTGCAACTTCTTGCCTGGATTTGAGAATGGGTGATTCACTGGGTGTATAGGTTCATGAGTGCATCTGTGAGGGGTTGCATGGGTGAGTGTGCGTATGGCTGTGTCCGTGAGTGAATGGATGTCTCAGTGGTGTAATGGTCAGTAACTGTATATGTCTATGGCTGTATATGTGAGTGTTGGAGTATATAAGTGACTGGATGGGAGTGATTTTGCGAGTGACTATAGATAAGAGTGAGCTGGTGTCAGCGAGTGTATAAGAGAATAAGTATATCTTAGTATCTCTATAAATGAGTGATGTGCTGTGTGTATAACTGTGTAGGTGAGTAAATGGCAATGTGCTTTACTCTTTGGGTGGGTGAATAGTTGTGTGTAACTATGGGTGAGTGGTGGTGTGTGAGTGTCTGTATAGGTGTATAAGTATATATATCTGTGAGTGCATTGGTGACTGACTAAGTGTATGAGTGGCTGTATGGGTGAGTGGATGTGTGTGTAGACCTAGGAATTAGTGAGTGGGTATGTACTAAATTCTATTGGTGTGTATGTTTTTGAGATGGGTAGTCAGAATTTTGGAGTGGGTGTATATAAGTTTATATTAGAGTATGAGTAAGTGCATCAGAGATTATGTGGATTTTGTCATCAGTGATGTCACTGACCATGTCTTGAGTGATGTAATATGGGACGTCATCAGCAGTGCATTGCGGGGGCACAAGTTCTAGTTAGCCGAGTTTTTTTATGGTTTTGTACGAGTGAAATGTCAGCCTAACTATAAAGTCCCTGTAGCCTTTGTTTTTTTCCAGAGAATTTCTAAGGTTTTTTAAATGTTAATTCCTAACCAGAACATTGCTGAAACCTGTGTTTTTTTCAGGTAATTTCTAAGTTTTTTAATGCTAATTTCAAACTAGAACATCTCTAAAACCTGTGGTTTTTACAGGTTTTTTTTAAAACTAGCAGTCACGTTTTCAGAGTGGTGAGAAATGGGGTCTGGGCTTCACACAAGCTCTCACGAATTCCTATGCGATGGACTTACAGGAGGTACCAGGAGGGCTTTTTGGCCCCCAAGATCCCTCTGGAGTAAAGTGGTCTTCATGCCCTAACCAGTAGTGCACCAGGAGGCACATTTGTAGAGTGGTGGAGAAAGATGGCGTGGCCTTCGACTACAGCAGCGTGAAGGACCTGAAGAGATGTCGCCAGTGACCTTGTGTGTCTGTTTTTGGCACCGAGAGGGAAAGGCGCTGGGGTGCTTTCAGTAAGCTGCCCATCATTCTGGAAAAAGGACCGGAAGATGTTGCATCCTGCTAATGTATATGGGGCGGGGCAAAACGGGCAAGGCTTCTCAGCAAGTTTACATGCCTGTTAAAAAAGGTCACCACACTTTATCTTCTCTCAGCAGCAGATAACTAGAAAGAACCTCCTGGTCATAGGAACTGCATGAGGTTTTGCGCTCGAGAAAAGCAAGGGTGCAATCACCTCTATCGAGGATTACAGTGATTTTTTCATGGTGGTAATGAGGAGAAAGCACACCTTAGTCATGACCATGCCCACGAAGTAAGGCTGATAAATATGTTACAGAAGTGGAGCTTCAACTCTGGCCCCTGCTTTCCTTATATCTGTAAACCCCGGTCCCCAGGGGCGCCGCGTGGCCCCACAGCATTTAACATAAATAGCCCCGGGGAGGTGGCCCAACCTAAGACTGCTTGGAGGCGGGGGGGGGGGGGTGCAAGAGGCTCTCCCCGCAATAATTTTTTTTAAAAGCCCAAGGGAGGTGGTGGTCCCTGGGGCTGCAGGGGCCCCCTATCCAATTATAATTGCCCCCTGACCTGGCCCACCCAGGGGCTTAAAAGAAAAAATGCAGGAGACCGCGTTTATTTTTTGTTACATTTTGTCGGGATTTGTGCACTCTACGCGACTTCAGGGTGATTCGGCAAGTGGGGGCGGAGGAAAAAGGAGGGGACCAAAACGTGTTTTTTCCATGCAATTTTCAATAGGAAACTTTAAACACAGCTACAGCCCAAACTGCTGAACGGAATTATACCAAATTTTGCAAAAAGGTAGCCCTTGGTTCAGAAAGAGCCTTTTTTGTTAAATGGTGTAAATCCGTTCAGTAGTTTTTTCTATATTTATGGAAAAAGAAATACATATATAACTGGGCGGAGCCTAACCACACATCTCATCGTGAGATCGGATTGTCAGCACTTAATCCAAGCAGCCGTCTTGGGACCAATATACATGATAGCACTTCATTAAAAAGCATTGCAGTTAATAGAAGGTTTGAAGACTTTAGTTACCTTATAAATCAATAGTTGATGGTACCATACTCATTTTAGGAATTGTGGTGTGTTCTAAGGTGATTTTACCATGTGAAAAAGCCTTCTGCTGGGATATCATGAATCATGTTTGACATAAAACTATTTTCTCATGCTTTTTCCAGAGAGGTTTGGAAGGTGATCTATAAGCTAAACTGAGAGCATATTTTCTGTAAATTCACATTATCTTGCTCAGTCGTGAGAATGAAGTCTGACATTTTCAGTAAAACATGTACATCCAACAAGGGCAGAGACTGAGTTGATTCCTTTGTGTTCTACTGCAGCTTCCGAGAGTGTTCTAAAGGACAACTAGAGCGCTAACAGTCCTACTTATGACAAACTTATTTCACACTTGAAGCCATCTTGATTGGAATAAAGCGGTTACTCTTAAAACATTTAATTTAAAAAGTAACAAAATGAGGGGGTTCATTTTACCATAGAAAGTATGACTAGTGCTGCAGAAAGAAAAATTAGGGCACATTTTGAGGGACTTCTCAAATCCTCTTCTATTTCATAAACAAATTTCTGACATGCTTTATTTGATCTGTTTACGGTCTACAATCTCCTCTTTTTCAATAATTATACCAATTTTTAAAAGGTTATTCGCGAAGACCCAGGATGCTATAGAGTAATTTCCCTCCTAGATTCCATGGTTAAGGTACTAGGGAAGGTTATATTGGAACGCTTAGCAGATTGGGCCGAGGAAAAAAAGGTCCTATCAGATCTACAGTATGGGTTCTGCGATGGCCTTGGCACTATTGAGCAGTCCTTAAACCTCACATTATTGATAGGCAAGTACACTAGAGCAAAAAAAGGCAGCCTCTATGTGTCTTTTGTCGACCTCACTGCGGCCTTTGATTCAGTAAAGCATAACAGGTAGTGGGAGGTCCTTGAAAGGGTGGGGGTTGATTCACAAATTATCACGCTCCTATGCCGTTTGTACAGTGACGCATCAGCAAGCATCTGTTTTGGCCAGAAGGGAGAATGCACCGAAGCCTTCCCAATCAGGAGAGGGGTCAGACAAGGGTGTGTGCTGGCCCCCGTCCTTTTTAACCTTTACATAAACCGAATTGAAGATGCACTGCTCTCCCAGGTCAAAGACTTTCACCAAGCTGGCGGCCGATCGATTCCCGCACTCCTTTATGCGGATGATGCCATATTGATGGCTCGCACTCAAAACGGCCTCCAGAGAGCCCTGGACATTTTTAGTACATTCATGGGCAATCTTGGTCTTCAAACTTATATAACCAAGACATATGTTATGAGGTGTATGCAAGGGACGCATAAGACTCGTGAAATGTTCATTGATGGGAAAAAGGTAGCAGCTAGGTGTATTTTTTTAACTAACATGATTCCTGGGCCCGCCATATCTGATAAAAAAAACACAGTCTTTGCTAGATCAACTACGGCAATATCAAACTTTGCAAAGTTAGATAGGAAATCGCCTACAGAGCTGCTATATATATATATATATAAAAAGCAAAGTGCCTCTCCATGGCAATTTATGGAGCCGGGGTGTG
This sequence comes from Lissotriton vulgaris, assembly GCF_964263255.1. Classification (NCBI taxonomy): domain Eukaryota; kingdom Metazoa; phylum Chordata; class Amphibia; order Caudata; family Salamandridae; genus Lissotriton; species Lissotriton vulgaris. Next base: position 1,052,893,283 of record NC_141685.1, on the reverse strand, counting down.
GGGCTTTGCCGACATTAATCCTTTGCAAAAGATCGAAAATGCCTTTATAAGGTACATTCTCTCTGTCCCTCCTAGTACCTTTACTTTTATCTGCCACGAGGAGTTGGCTCTTCACCATATAGCAGATTTGGTAAAACTAGAGCCAATCCTCTTGTGGCATAGAATCGGGTGTAAGGATCAGATGGAGTTGAACAGAGATTTTAAAAGATATTCTAAAGTTAGATAGGGCCCATAGAATCCCCTGGATTTCATTTGTACATGACTTTATAAATGAATTGGGTCAACCCGAATATTTTACTACCCCATCTTCAATGATGGTTATGACAAGAAAGACATTCAAGAACGAGGGCATCCAGTTCCTAGAAGCTAAAAGACTACACGGAGAATCTGCAACTAAAATAACCGTGAGAAGTCATCAGTGGTTACGTACTACCCTAGGGATGGAGCCCTATTTATCTTTTGTACCTGGAACTTTTGATAGATTTTTTTCTTACTAGGTTAAGATTGGGTATTATTCATAGGTTGATGTCATTCCCAAAAATGAACGATTGGTCTTGAACCCTCTCACTGTGCCCTTACGATAACATCTCTACCCAATCCACTATGCACTTAGTCCTATTTTATAAATTTTATCATGAGCTTTGGAAAGTTTGGATCTTACCTTTTCTAAGAAAACTTGGGCTTAGGCAGTGCGGTGAAGCAATGCTCCAGCTACAATTATTAGAGAGCAAACATAGCATGGAGGGTAGCCCAGTTCTTAATAGCTGCATTTTATATCAGGAAAAGTATTATTTAGCGGTATAGTATTGAAAAAATGTATTGTATTGTGTTTTTACTTGTAAATAATATGCTGTGTTTTTAAGGTTTGTGCTTTTATATAGCAGCCGAATAAAGCTTTCCTTGACTTGACAATGTAAGTCAAAGGGGCAAATCAATACCCAGTTGTTTTTCAAAATCTCCCTCTTACCAAGTTCAAAATGTTAGCAAGTATGGTACATTGGAACATGGAAGGCAGGAGGAATTGGGGTAGGGACATGGACTCTGGTAACAGAGGACAAGAGGGACATGTAGAGGTGCACCAAATTGACCCTACAGGGCAGGCATCAGGGTTTGCAGCAGCACAATACATCACACAGGGCATGCGGTACAGGAGTGCAGCACAACAATCCATAGAAACCAATATGGAGGGGACAGGACCATGCACATAGACAACAGAGAACAGAGGGGAAAGAGGCAATGGTAGCAAGCTGACCATAATGGACAGACAGGAGAGAAAGCTGCAGCATAACAGACCATAAAGGGCAGGAGGGACGGATCAGGGGCATTACAATGGAACAAACAAGCCAGGATGGAGGGAATAGGGGTCTGCACATAAAAGGGCTGGGGGCAAGGGGGTAGGGCAGGAGCAGCAGGATGACCATGGACGTCAGACAGGATGGGCACTAGAAACAAGACACACCATGGAGAGCAACAGTGAGACTATAATGACATACACACATACCATGGAGGGAAGGTGGGAGGGGCCGTGGAAGCACAGAAGACCATGCATGGCAAGCGGGAGGGTTAGTGGCAGCACAATGACTATGAAGGGCAAGAAGGAGGGTGCAGGGGCATGCACACAGACATCGGAGGGCAGGGGGAAGGAGAATAGGGGCAGCAAGCTAAGCACAGTGGCTAAGCAGGGGGTCAATGATGGGGCATAGAATTGGGCAATGGTGGGCAGGAGGAGTGGACTGGTACATCATGCTAAATGGAGGGCAGTGGCTGCACATCAGACCATGCATGACAGGAGGGAGGAGGCTAGTCCATTGATTCAGACAACAGAGGATAGGGAGGAGGTGGATGGGGCAGAAAGCTAAGTGTTCAGAGAAGTCAGGAAGGCCAGTGGCAGAACAACGGCCACACAGGGCTGTAATAAGGGAGCAGGGACCAGGGACATTGACTTGGACAATGGATGGCTAGGAGGAGGGAAGGCAGGAGCAGCAAGATTGGGTGGGGGCAGCACAATGCCAGGCCCTGCTTCCAACCCCCCACCATCCATTGTGATGTGAATCTTACTTAACGTTAAAAAAAAACTAGAAATTTGCTGAAAAAAACACAAATATTACAGGGACCGTATAGTTACAGTCAGATTGCACTCATACACAACCAGTGAAACTCAGCAGTTATGGTTAGATGAAATAACTATAACTTACGCCATGCAATTTACTGCTAATGATCTCAGACATTAGATCATTTACGACATGGTCCGTTACATCACTCATGACATCACTCTTGACATCTCAAATGATCTGTGAATGGAATGGAACTATAATGGCTAGAACTTTATTTAGGGATAGTGTGTGTATATTAATACCCCTTTTTTTTCTTTTCTTTCGTGTAAGAACCATTATAATACGCAATGCCCAGATTAATATGGCCGATAGCCTTTCACTTTAAAGTAATGTTTAGTCCATTGTTTATGTTTGCAATCCTAAGTATGTTTATTATGAATAAGTCATGTTGACGAACATACAGGTATGGCGGTCACAGGGCAAGATATGCTGAAATGACATTGTATGCATATTAACACTTGTTTTCTTGTCTTTATTGTATAAATTCCTGAATTTTCACATCGTGACCAGGCCAATATGGCCGCCAGCTTTTTGGATTAAAGTACTATGTAGTCCTTTGTTAATGTTGGCAACTTTAGGCATTTGTACATTTAAATAAGGATGCTACAATGATGTCTTGTATCGTTATCAAGGTTCGGACGAGCCTAAACGCACGGATCACGTCATTTGCAGATTAAATACTTCCAAACTACAACAGGAGTGCTGATTCCATCCTTGTAAGGGTGAGAGGAGATTAAATACATATATATATAAAATTCACTGAAAAAACCACAGGTTTCAGGGACAATATAGTTAGAAATTGCATTTAAAAAAACCTCAGAAATTCACTGAAAAAACCACAGGTTTCATGGACATCATAGTTGGACATTTCACTCGTACAAACAAAACAATAGAAATTCGGCCGTTCTAGTTAGTTGTGCTAACTAAAACTCGTGTCCGCAATGCACTGCTGACAACGTCACATATTACATCACTGATGACATCACTCATGACATCACTCATGACATCTCAAATGACATCACAGATGACATCATCCATGTGATCATCTTATGCACATCCTCATGCTCTAAAATACAAACTACCATTCTTGAAACCATACACACCAATACAGCTACAATATTCTGTGCACTATGCATGCAGACCTCTAACCAGCTATATACTATTGATACACTCTTCTAAATACCCAGTTAGTACCTGTGCAGTCTAGGAATCCTTTTGTCTGTCCCATGCACTTCTCCATTCGCCCATCCAGCACTATCTACGTATCCCATCACTCCACCAATACCTAAGCACTTATAAGTTCTTATAAAATGACCTAGGCACCAACACAAGTACACACAAAATATTCTTTGCATAATCCCTGCAAATCCCTAAGCAGATACATACTATTGGTCCACTCCATTAAATACTGTAGTACCCATGCAGCGTAGGATACCTCCTGTCAGTCTCATGCAATTCTTCAAACACCCATCCAGCACTATGTTCTTATTGTATCAGTCTGCCAATACCTAAGCACTCATGGGGCAGATTTACAAGCACTCTACACCACAAGTATGTCACTTTTTGTAACGTAGTGATGGCGCAAGGCACTCCTTCATATTTACAAGGAGAGGAAAAGCCACCCTGCATGGTTTTTCCTTTCCTTGCATATACGACCCCTTCATACACAGAACTTTGCGTTGAAGGGGCGTGCCATAGGTGTTGCTGTGGGGGTTCCCACGGAACACCCGTAGAACAAGACACATCTCCAGATTTATGAGAAATCATAAAACTGGAGATGTGTGTGAATGCTGCGCCATCCTAGAGTTGGTGTATCAAGGCGCAACAAGGAGAATTGTTTTCATTTCTCCTCATTTTTCACTCTTTCAATGCATGCTGCATTCCACAGCATATATTGAAAGAGGAAAATGCCTTTACTGATTGTTTTCGTGCAGGAAGGGACACCTTCCTGCACAAAAACAATCTCCGCACGACACAGACATCCTTGCACCATGGTTCAAGGGTGCCTGTGTCACCCATGGCTGCAGTTTGTGCAGCAGTGCAGAGGGAAGCACAGAGTTGCAACATATTCATGTACATATGTCACATCCCTGTGCTTGGGAAATGCCACAGTGCAGTGCAACTAAAGAGCTTGCAGTGTCACGCTGCAGTTCTTCCTCATAAATCTTCACCTATAAATTCACCATTCACTACTAATGCATTCTTTCAGTCTATCATGCTGTATACATATATTTAACCAAACTTTGACACATTACCTTGCAATTATAGTTCTTTTTTAACCAGATAAGGTATTTCTGATAAAAACTTTTTTTTTCTTTTTCTTTTGTATTTTTTCTTTTGTTTAACAATTTTGCAATTTTGTTGGTGTTTTTTCAAAAAGTGAACAAAAAAAATAACTAATAAAACAGGAAACTTTTGGAATTACTGATCATTCCAAAAACAAAAAAAACACTAACAACGATGGTTGCGTTGCGCAGCACAAACTGCATCCTCAGACTGCTCACTGAAGCATATAAAAGTTTCCTACACTTCACGCAGTGTTGCTCAGGAAAGGTGAATTGTGGCCTAATATCTATTGCAGCCGATCCAGAGGGCGCTCCAGACGTACTTGCCACAAAAGGTGAGGGGTTCAAAGAAGCTCGTGTCATTTCCTCCCGAGCAAGATTTAGAGGACGTGTGGCCCGGAGATGCATGTACATAGAAGCAGTGCGACAAGAGTATTTTTTTTCACTACCTCTTGACAGGACTCCGGCACAAATTTTGCACGCCACCTTTCTCGCATTTACTTTCTTCTCTCCAGGTGGAAAAGTGAAGAATTTCCACAAGACAGATTCCGGCCTCTGTGGAAGTGGTGCCTCCTGCTAGAATTATTTTTCAGAAGATACTTCCTCCTGCTGCTGCTGTCCAGATGCCATTTTGTTTGAAATTTTTTGAAAAACACCCAAAAAAACCAGAAGCAAAAAGGGTTATTGTAGGAAAAGAGATGTTTCTCTAAAGATGCTCCCACAAGAATGATTAAAATGGGTGGGGTCCTTCAATAGTTACAGTGGGAAATGTTATGAACCAAAGAAATCTTTTTTTTGTTAGGTCACATTGGATCCGCGCACTCTGCGCTCACGAAGCACGCACCCGGCGCCGCAAAAATATATTAAAAATATTATACGTTTATTATAAGTAGAAATCTATTATTTTTATGAATATCTTAGATAATCTCTTGCCCTAATATGTATATTAAAGACACGTACATATAATTTTATAACATTGTTTTTTTTGCTGGAGTCACGCACCCAAGCACGTATATGACGTCACGCGAGACCATCCACCATCTCGTAACGTAATGCGCATGTGTCACAAATGCACAGGATCAGCGGACTGGTCACATACCGATCACGCACATCACGTAATATTAAATGCATATATGTTGTAACTGAAAAACACGCAGCCGTCGCACACCGTATGCAGATCCTTCACAACTTTTCTAAAATGGCGGCTAGAATCTGGGCACCCACCATGATGTGTTCGCTTTGGGTGAGCAACTCCAAAAATTTGGGGGAAAAAAAAGAATATAAATATATTCAAATAAAAAAACACCACAATATTTCAGTTTGAATTTACATTTTTTTTGCAATTTTCAGAATATATATTTAATTTAATTAATATAATATTTATAAACAGTTCAAAAACTGTAGAAAATCAGTACAAAAAATAGGTATAACTACTATTACACTTAAAAATTAGCATTTAAAAAAAGCTTTGAAATTCACTGAAAAAACCATAGGTTTCAGAGACGTTATAGTTAGAAATTTGCATTTAAAAAAGCTTTGAAATTCACTGAAAAAAACCATAGGTTTCAGGGGTTTTCTAGTTAGCTGGACATTTCACTTGTACAAAACCATAGAAATTCCTCCATTATAGTTAGTTTTGCTAACTATAACTTGCGCACCTGCAATGCACTGCTGATGATGTCACATTACATAATTCACGTGACAATCCGATACACCTCATCATACACTAGTATAACTTTTCATCACTCACTGTAAAATACAGAGTACCATATTTGAAACCATTGACACACCAATACCAGTTACTACATACCCACTCACTGATTTCTAAGTCTACACACACAACTACCCATTCAACAACAGAATCACATATACATGCAGTCACTAATTAATAGAACACTATCAAATGCACTTATATACATGTATAGACATTGACACTTTAGCAGTCATCTTAGTCGGTTATGCAGTCATCCTACTCATTCATGAAAAAAATTAATCACACTTACATTTACTCACTTACACAATTATAAACACAACACCTCATTTATTCAAACGCATAGTAACTCATAGTTAATATGTTTAAAACAAATCACCATTACAATTATACTCATTCATATAGTTACTCTCACATTCACTGACTTACATATACATACTTATTTATATACACCAACTCTCACATACTATGCCTTTTTTTTACTTTGTTGATGTACAACTAAAACATATATTCGCTCACCAACATACAAATAAATACACTCAGTCACCCAAACAACTGTTTCCACATGCACTCTTAAACCTGTACACCTAGTCAATCAACCATTCACACATCTATGCATAGTAACACACCCCATCCAACCACACACAATCTCAGTGTCCCATACAAATACTCACCCAACTAATCAATAACTAATATACACACTCATGTAGTTAGTGACCAACCGATGCAGCATGTTATACAACAACAGAAACAGTGATGCATACATTCACATAGTTTAGTTACTAATCCATGTATTAAGTGAGAGACTGAATTACTCACTTAGACAGTCAGACGGCTACTAAATCCTCTATCCAGACAGTTATATTTCCACTCAATCTTCAATACACATTGGTATATATATATATATATATATATATATAACATATTTAAATTTCAAACTAATTCACATTCACTGGATGATGTCATCAGTGATGTCATTTGAGAGGTCATCAGTGGTGCCACTGACCATGTCATGAATGATGTACCATGTGACATCAGCAATGCATCGCGGGTGCACGAGTTATAGTTAGCAGAACTAACCATAAAGGAGGAATTTCTATGGTTTTGTACGAGTGAAATATCCAGCTAACTATAACAACCCTGAAACCTATGGTTTTTTCAGTGATTGTATATATGTATATATAGAAACCTGCAGGGACTCGAGCCGAATATATATATATATATATATATATATATATATATATATATACACACACACACACACACACACACACACACACACACACAAGTACATACATATCCACGAAATGTGGCACAGGCACTAATTTACCTGGGTACACTCTGCCCACTTGCTTCTGATATTCAGAACATTCACACACACCACTCTATAGAACGTGGTTTTTCAGGGAATTGGGTCTTCCCTCTCGTACACAAGTTTGTAATACTAGCTTTGCACAGCCGAAGTCATATGCGTTAGGGTTGGCTGTTTGAGATAGGTTAGGCAAATACCCAGTCCCTATAACAATGCCCATTACTTAAAGGAGTAAATAATAATACATTTAAAGTCATCGGTTTCTTAATGTTATGGGTAATATGGTATGTATTCTCATCAGTAAGATTTACGACATTTCAATAACATTCTTTACATAGAGGGTGAGGGCTTGAGCATTACATTTTCACCTCGTATTAGGTTTGCAAGGCTTTTATGAGAGTTATGAATTGTGGTCCTATAACTTGCAAATTTCAATGTGGTCTTAATTTGTAATAATTACTGCACTTTAACCGTACTTTTTTAGTAAATGTCTAAGGTATAACCATACCCAACCACAACTTCACTTTCACATTGTTTTTTCATTGTATGTGAAATATTGTAATGGGATAAACACCACAGAGCAGCTTTCTGGTATAAAACCTACTTTAATAGGGGGTCGCGGTTACGGACTTGCTGGATTTCCTCGACAGTGCTGGGGATGGACAGTGTTCAGTGACTGGCGAGTGGGACTGAGTACTAGCCTACCCTTAGACAGTGTCTAGGAATGCCTGCTTCAAAATGATACAATTGAATATAATACACAGGGCTTACCTGACCCATGCACAAGTAAATACTTCTTAGGATATAACAATATCCTCATTGCAGGCTGCCGATCTGTGCCATATGCTGTGGACATGCCCATCCCTCTGTTCTTTTTTTGTGATCACCGTCTCAGTAAAGTGCATGGTAGGTACCCCATGAGTGTATGGCAGCAGTGTTTTTAAGTCTAGCCTAGGCAGCGTGATTGCGCTACTCTGCGAGGTATGTTGTATTCAGATAGGGACTTGAAGCTACGCCCACTTCCCACACAACTTTTCAATTGGCTTATGTTACTGTCCTTTCTAAATTGTTGCATTTGATTCATGAATAGGCTGAATAGTCCCTCCTTGGTACTGCCTTGTCTGCATTTGTAACCTCTCATGAGGACTGGTCTTTTTTACTTGTGTTACATGGTCTGCTTTAGCTATCTGTGAGCACTATTTTCTATAACTGTTTTACCCTATTCCACCCACAACGTGCTTTCCTACAACGCAGCACACCGCCCACTTTTATATTTTAATTAGTAATAGCGGTTCACTTTTACTATAGGGGCCGCGCTTTATTTATTCTGGCAGCGTAGTCTGCTTTAACTTAAGCAGCCATGTAACAAATCTTTTTTTTTCTTTTTCCAGTGAAAAAGCCCCATACCATGTTTTCACTTTAATATTGGCCACGCCCTTTTGTTTAGACCCTGCTCGCCATATTCAGGTTACAGCAAGCCACGTCTAAATGAACAAAGGAGCTCTGCTGCCATTAAACTGAAAACAGTGGTTCAATGTTGGCCACAGTGAGTCCAGAACAAAAAGTGTTAACCCCAAAGGGGGAACTAGCTTCCTAAATTAAACTAGAGGATTAATCTTACTGGGAGCACAAAGGTAGGGGAACATATGTAGAGTAAAATAGAGAGTTTATTTTACACAGGTTTTTTTTTTCACCAGGTAGCAACAATGTACAACATATATGCAGTATCCATTTTTACACCCTTATCATATTGCGTCTGTGCATTACAATGACATCCGAAAATATAAAACATATAAAATAATCCACGGCATAGAACACAATACCCGTCTCGGAAGGATTACAATTAAAAGGATCTCACATTCTTTTTTATTTTTTTAAAGACCTTTATTGTACACTTGAAAAATAGTACGATGTAGGGCCTACAACCCCCTGGGCCGGCCGCGATAGCAATAAAGTCATCAGCAAAATAATCAGGATTACACAGCCGTTCAGCCGACAACCGGGGGTCCGGCGGCGTATAAAAGTATGCTGTACCGCAATGCAGGCGATAGGATATGCGATATGGCTTAGGTCTATGGTTTTCTGTTTTTACCCCACAACAAAACCTTACAATAAATGAATTTCTTTCCTAGCGACAAAACAACGTTCAAGTAAAAAACGTAGCAACCATTGGCAGTGCACCCTCGACCCACCCTCGACCCACCCTCCAGCATCCAACTGCATATAGTCAGGACGGAGTACATCGTAACAGGCAACACATTTCAATACACATGTAACTCGGACCTGTGCTCTAATCCGAAAGACACTCATCCGGGTCAGCTCGTGGAGGCTCGCATATATCCCCTCTAAATTTATTCCAAGCCCCCCAGATTTGTCCCTACTTTGCAGGGCACCCCCGATGAATAAAGACTGCTTTCTCCGCCACCATTGCTTCATCCATGTCCGTGCACCAGTTTCTCAGCGTGGGCAGCACGTGAGAGCCCCACAGTCTCGCAATGTTGCGTTTCGCTACCAACATTCCTAGCATGGCCCAGTCCTGCTGCCGATGGGTCAGGTCTTCTGCATCCCAAATATTCAATAGGCAGCGACGTCGGTTGGGCAGCAGGGAGACATTCATGGTCTGTGAGATGGTTCGCATCACCGCTGCCCAATACATGGCCACCCGGCTACAGACCCAAACAGTATGGAAGAACGTCCCTCTTTCACCACTACCCCGGAGACAATATTCGTGGGAGGCTCTCCCAATTCTGCAAAGGACCGTTCTGGTATAGTACATGCGGTGCAGCACCTTTAACTGAACCAACGTAAGTCTGGAAGGAATCGCAGTTTCTCGGGGTGACGAGAGAGCCTCCTGCCATTCCGAGTCATCGAGTTCACCTATATCATTCACCCAAGACTGACGTAGTTTGGACAGCATGTCAGGGAGATTGTTAACCAGTTTCCTGTATGTGTAGGACGTCGCTTTGTGGGACATATGTTCTGTCAGTAGCCTGTCTTCTAGAGGGGTGGACTCCTGCAGTTTTGTTCCCGCCGGAACGGCTGAGAGAAGCACGTGTCGTATCTGCATGTACCTAAAGTATTCTGACTGCGCCATATCGTGTTTGGTTTGTAGATATGCGAAGCCTACTATGGTGTTTTTTTTTTTCAAAGGTCACCCACCACTGATATGCCTATGGTGTCCCATACTCGAAACCCTTTCCTATTGCCCATGAAGCCCAACCTGTGTGAGTCCCATATGGGTGTCATATGTGTGACAATATTCGCGCACTGAAGATGTCTATGTGCCTTGTACCAAAGCTGAACCGTGTGACGGGCTGGACCCAGAAGGTCAGTTGGGGCCCTAAGACTATATAGGTTTCTTAGTAACCCCCTAGGTTCAAGACTTTGACTGTCCGCCATATAGGCGGGTTCCGTCTGTGGGGCGTGTAGCCAGTAATTGATTTGCTTGAGATGGGCAGCCCAGTAATACAGTTCGATATTAGGGAGCGCTATGCCCCCATCGTACCAATCCTTCACTAGTTTACATTGTGCAATCCTCGCTGGCTTCCCATCCCACAGCAAAGTAGAGACCGCTGCTTCGATGGCCCTGAAATAAGAGGAGGGAACCGAGAACTGGGTATTCTCAAGGAGGTAGAGGAACTGGGACAATGTCATAATTTTAAATAACGCTGCTTTGCCCAGGAGGGTGAGAGGGAGGGACCGCCACACCTTTACGTCTCGATTGAAACATTCCAAAGGGGGTTTCAGATTCAGCGCATGGAATTCGTCCGGGTCGGGCGACACGCGAATTCCCAGATATTTGAAGTGAGTGTCAGTGTATTGCAATGGACAATCAGCCGGTAGTGGCGGCGGGCAACCAGTAAGGACGTATAGTACTGATTTAGCCCAGTTAATTCTGTAGCCAGAGACTCTCCCGAACTTCTCGCAGACATTAAGCAATTCTAGAAAAGATTACTTAAGGGAGGTCAGATAAAGAAGGATGTCGTCCGCGTAGAGGGATATCCGATCCTCCCATGACGGGACCATCTGATACCCTTAATGGACGGCTCCAACCGGACCCAAATCGCCAGAGGCTCAAGGACGAGCGTGAACAATAAGGGGGACAGCGGACAGCCCTGCCGTGTCCCACGTCCAAGCGGGAAGTCCCTGGAGATGTGACCATTAGTTGCTATCTGGGCCAGAGGCCTGGTTAAAGCAGGCGGACCCACGCACAAAACTTAGGGCCAAAGCCCATGCGGCGAAGCACCGCGAACAGGTAAGGCCACTCCACGGTGTCAAACGCCATGGTGGCGTCAAGGGAGAGAAGTACCGCTGGTTCCTGTATTTACTCCCGACGAGCTAGCACCGCCTGTAGACGGCGCAGGTTATGGGAGGTGTTACAGTTTGGCATAAAGCCGGACTGGTCAGGGAGCACCAAGGTAGCAAGGTGGGGGGCCAAGCGGTGTGATCGTAGTTTGGCGAGGATCTTTGCCTCTGCGTTTAGCAAGGAGATGGGACGATAAGAGCCGCAGACTTCCGGAGCTTTACCGGGTTTATGGATCGGGATAATCGTGGCCAGGCGTTGATCTCTAAGGAGTTCTCCTACTTTTAGGCTATCCACGAACATTCTAAGTAAATGGGGGGCCGTTATGGAAGCGGTGTGCTCGTAGAGTTCCACTGGGAGGCCGTTAGGTCCCAGGGCTTTGCCGGACACCAATGCGTCGGTGCGCTTCCCGTACTTCCTCCACAGTAATGTCCGCCTCCAACGAGAGAGCCGCCTCAGGTGAGAGGCAGGGGATTGTCAAATCTTTAATGTAGTCGTATGCCTCATCTGCTGTGTATGACGCTTGGGGAGCGTAAACTGTCTCAAAGTGGTCAGCTAGCTGTTCAACTATAACTCCGGGGTCTGAGGTCAGATTACCCTCAGGCAATTGCAATTGCGCAATGACCCTGCCTGCTTTTTCTTTTTTGTCGAGCCAAGCTAGCATCTTTCCGGCTTTATCCCCCAGCTCATACACCCTATGGCGGGTGGCCCGAATTGTATTCAGCACCCTTTCTCTTTGGTATGCCCTCCATTCAACCTGCCAGAGTTGGACCGTTCGAGCAGTTCCTGGGGACGGGTGGGCCTCATGATCCGAGACAGCATCCCTGAGAGCGCGCTCAAGGGCGCTAAGTTCTTGATTCTGAGTCCGCCTATGGGTAGCTATGGATGCTATGGCCTGCCCACGTATAACTGTTTTATAAGCCTCCCATAAGATACTGTGGGAGCCCACGGTGTCCAAATTCTCCTGAAAGTAGTGTGTAGCAGCGTTGGAAAGGGACTTCCTGAAGGGGGCGTCTGAAGGTAGCCTGCATATATAGGAAAAACGCGGCCTCTACTGGGGCGATGAGTCTTGAGTGTGAGTCGCAACGGAGAGTGATCAGAGATTCCCCTGGGGCGGATGTCTACCTCCTCAATATCCTGCAGCCCGTCACCGGACATTAAAATGTAGTCTATACGTGATAAGCAGTGGTGTGTCGCAGAGTAATAAGTGTATTGTTTGTCGTGGGGATGTTTATGTCGCCAGCAGTCCGTCAGACCCTAGGCGTCTAGTAGACCAGCAAGTCGCCCGCTTCCCCGTGCCGTTGTAGTATAAGGGTGTCTATCCCTCTCGTGGTCTAGAGCGTCATTGAAATCGCCCCCCAACACCAGCATCGCCGCCGGCAATGAGAGGAGAAAGGTAGCGAGGGCAGTGTGTGCAGTGGCGTGCAGCCCAGGAGGGACGTATACGGACACAAAATTGTACAGTTGGCCCTCCCATAGTATCGTCACCGCTGCAAAGCGCCCCTGATTGTCTATTTTAGTCTGTTGACACACCATTGGAAAGTTCTTTCGGATAAGTATGCCCGTCCCCCTTGAGCCGGAGGAGAAGTCTGCATGCGCAACGAACCTGTACCCCCATCTATCCATCACCTTCGAGGCCGTGCCAACAAGGTGTGTTTCCTGTAATAGAACTATTGCTGGCTTGCAGCGCTTCAGACATTGTAGGACTAAGCCTCTCTTCACCCTGTCTCCCAGTCCCCTGACGTTCCACGTCATCACCGTTAAGGTCGATGTGTGTGAGGAATGCGGTGAGGGATTATTAGGTGTATTCATCACTTATATTGCCCTTTAAGTGCATGCAAGGTTGTGTGCAGTCTGACAGGGGATGGGTTTTACCGTGCACTGTTACCAATAGATCAATCTCCTTCGTATTGTGCAGAACATATCGTGTTTTGTTGCAAGTTACTAAAACAAACACTTCCAAACAACCCCCTCCCTCCCCCTCCCTGCCTCCCTGCTGCACGGGCCTAAAACCGCCCGACACCCCAACTTAGCAGAGCGCGTGGTCTTAACCCAACCCATTGTACTTGCTTGCAAGGGGTAAGTAGCTCTGTGACATTGCAACCAGCTCCGTGTAGCCTTGTCTGCCTGAGATCAGGAGAAACACAGTCAGTGTGTCACTTACAGTTCGAACAAGGGTCTCTAGGACGGTGCTCACTCCTCCGGTGGCTCACCCTCTTCTAGGCCCGATTCTGTAAATAGATCCTGACTGTGTCCCTGTGATGCCTGGTGATCAGTCTGAGCGGTCTTTTGGTCGCGTTGACTCCTACCAGCTCGTCGCGGGGCCTCAGTGCGTCTCCAACCATCTAGCCAGTCTCTCGCTGCCTCCGGGGTATCAAAGAACCATGCCTTGTGATTATCTATGACTCTCAGTCTCGCCGGAAACAACATGGAGTAGGGCAATTCTTTGGCCCTCAAAGCTTTTTTTCACATCGGTGAAAGTTTTCCGGCACCGGGCCACTTCAGCCGTATAGTCTGGAAAGAAGGCAATGATTGAGTTTAGAATTTTAATAGGTTCAGAGACCCTGGCTGTCTGGAGTATGGCATCGCGATCGCGGAAGTTGAAAAGTCTGGCCAGTACTGGTCGTGGCAGTGCCCCTGGCTTCGCCGCACCTCCTGGAACTCTATGTGCTCGCTCCACGGAAAAGAAATGGGAGAGACCTTTCGGTTGCAGTTTCGTTTTGATTAAGTCCTCCACATATAGATCCATCGCTTGTTTGCCTTCCGATTCCGGAATACCTAAAATTCGGACGTTATTCCTCCATGAGCGTCCTTCCTGATCGAGGCGTTCCTGCAATTTTTTGGCGACTGCCTCCAGTCGCTCGGTAGTGAGTTGCAGTTCCGAGGTGTCCTCCATTAGGGATTTGGTAACTACTTCCACCTGCGCCACACGCTCCGCCATCTTGTGGAGGTCAGCCCGCAGTAGGCCAACGTCTGTTGCGATAGACCCCACCGTCGTCTGAACGCTGGAAAGCGTCTTCATGAGGTCCTCTAGTGTCACTTTCTTGGAGCCATCTCCTTCTGGGCTTTTACCCGTAGACGGGCGGCCCTCCTGATGTTGTGTGGCAGCTTTTTCAAAGGCGTACTTCTCCAGTTTTGATTGCGCCGTAGCATGTCTGGGCCCTTTTCCCGCCATCTCAATCGGGAACCTTTATCGCTGTTTGCTCCTGTGGCTCCGTCACTCAGCGTGCCGACAGCGATACCGTTCTAGGATACGGGGAGGCAATGTCCAAAATGGCGTCGTCTCTCAGGGCCCCTTGTACGTCACCAAGGGGAACAGGATGATGGCGGATGGAGGGAGGAAGTGTTGCAGTGTAGGCACCACCGCTATTCCAGCAGCAAACTCCCCGATCTCAACGTCTATGATCGCCCGCCAGCATTGAATGTCTAGGTGTTACTATTACTCAGTCTCACCGATCACCGTAGTTCCAGCCGGGTACAGTTTGAGGCGCCCGGCAGGCAGCAAAGCACGTCCGATCTCTTCCGCTGCCAGTATAGATTCTTCGCAGTTAGGTGCAATGGCGCCGCCGGGCCAGAGATTATCAGAAAGCGGGTCCACCACCGCTCTTACTTAAGCTGAACTCCAACACGGTCCGCAGTAAACCAGCGGTACCTTCCGGTGCGTTACCCCGACCACAGGGCACTTCCGGTCGGGTCGCCGTGCTACGGCTAGGCGGAGTCCGGACACGCTGCAGGGCCCGTCTCGCTTCTTCGATCCATCTCCGGCTGGTGTCGCTCGATTTCACCCGGGACTAGGACAATCTGTGCCCCTTCGGCCCCGGCATTCCGGTCAGGTTTCAGAAGGCAGAATAAGCCGGATGGGCAGACGGATTAATGAAGTTAGAGCTGTTTCGGCCTCGGAGCTCTCGCACTACGCCGCCATCTCGGTCGGCTCGTAGCCACGCCCCAGATCTCACATTCTTAATCACTCATGTACAGCTATGATGGACTACTGTAGCAAATTGTCTAATCTGAAAAGTGTCTTCTTTCCGTATCTAGGTGGACCTCTACATCCTGTAGTTGAGTAGTCTTGGGTTTGCTGCAGATAGTCCATTAATGGTTGCCAAAAGTCCTTAGGCCTGGAGGCTTGAGGCATTCCCTCTTCATACGCCCCTAGTGTTTACTTACAATATAACAAGTCAGTTATCCAGTCCTTAAATCTGGGTGGTCTTTTGCTACCCCACTTTATGGCTACACGTCATTTTGCAAATAAATTGTTACTGTCAGGAATTTACGTCTTTTGGCTAGTTTGAGTTTGCAAATTCCCAGCAGGCACACCAGTGGTGTGTTTAGGATGTGTTCGGCTAGCATGTTTGATAATGCATCTGTAATTTCCTGCCAATACTGGTTCAGACTGGGGCATGCCCATGCCATGTGTAGGAAGTCAGCCACCCGTGCAGCGCAGCGCACACATCTATTGTCCGCTCTAAGGCCATATCGGTGTTATTTAACCTGTGTGTAATATGTCTGTTGGATAAACTTAAAATGAATAATCCTTAGATCACAGTTTGATGCAAGTAATTGCGCACAACTATAGCTCCAGTCTTCTTCAGATATTCTTTCACCAGTTGTTTCCTCCCATCTCTGGAGCGATCTGTCATGCCCTAATGTCTGTTCATTCTGGGAAGCGGTATACAGTCGTGTGACTAGGTTTGTGCGTATGGGTGCTGTCAGGAGTATTTATAGTGCGTGTAATGATTTGGGTTCTCCTGGGAACGAATCATACAAGTCTTTGAGTGCTGCACGTAGTTTTAAGTATGCAAAAATCTTTAAATCAATCAAAGCATTTGTATAGCGCGCTACTCACCCGGAGGGTCTCAAGGCTCTAGGGGAGGGGGGGGGGGTCCGCTACTGCTCGAACAGCCAGGTCTTGAGCTGCTTCCTGAAGGCGAGGTGGTCCTGGGTCAGGCGGAGGTGGGTAGGGAGGGAGTTCCAAGTCTTGGCGGCGAGGTAGGAGAAGGATCTTCCCCCTGTGGTGGCTCTTCGGATGCGGGGACGGCGGCGCGGGTGTGGCCGGTCGATCGAAGCTGGCGTTTGGGAGCGTAGAAGTTGAGGCGGCTGTTGAGGTATCCTGGGCCTTGGTTGTGCAGGGCTTTGTGTGCGTGGGTGAGGAGACGGAAGGTGATTCTCTTGTTGACCGGGAGCCAGTGCAGGTCTCTCAGGTGTCCGGAGATGTGGTTGCGACGGGGGATGTCCAGGATGAGAGGTGCTGAGGCGTTCTGGATCCGCTGGAGTCTCTTCTGGAGTTTGGCGGTGGTTCCGGCGTAGAGGGAGTTGCCGTAGTCCAGTCGGCTGGTGACGAGGGCCTGGGTGACCGTCTTCCTGGTCTCGGTGGGGATCCACCGGAAGATCTTGCGTAGCATGCGTAGAATGTTGAAGCACGACGAGGAGACGGCGTTGACTTGTCTGGTCATGGAGAGGGAGGAGTCCAGGATGAAGCCCAGGTTGCGTGCGTGGTCTGTTGGTTTGGGTGCGCTGCCTAGGGCGGGGGGCCACCAGGAGTCGTCCCAGGCGGAGGGTGAGGATCCCAGGATGAGGACTTCCGTCTTGTCTGCGTTCAGTTTCAGGCGGCTGTTCTCCATCCATTCGGCTACCTCTTTCATCCCTTCGTGTAGGTTGGCTCTGGCGGTGGCGGGGTCGTTGGTGAGGGAGAGGATCAGCTGGGTGTCGTCCGCGTAGGAGATGATGTTGAGGTTGTGCTGGCGTGCGATGGCTGTGAGGGGACTCATGTAGACGTTGAAGAGGGTTGGGCTGAGCGAGGAGCCTTGAGGAACGCCGCAGATGACTTCGGTGGCTTCTGATCTGAACGGGGGAGGCGGACTCTATGTCCTTCCGGCGAGGAAGGAGATGATCCACTTCAGTGCCTTCTCCTGGATACCGATGTTGCTGAGGCGCTGTACTAGGGTACGGTGGCAGACAGTGTCGAAGGCCGCGGAGGGGCCTAGGAGGATGAGGGCCGCTGTTTCTCCGTTGTCGAGCAGGGCTCGGATGTCATCGGTTGCTGCGATCAAGGCAGTCTCGGTGCTGTGGTTGGCCCGGAACCCAGACTGCGAGGGGTCGAGGGATCCGTTTGTCTCGAGGAAGGCGGCCAGCTGCTTGTTGACGGTCTTCTCAATGACTTTTGTGGGAAACGGGAGCAGCGAGATGGGTCGGTAGTTCTTGAGGTCGGTGGGGTCGGCTGATGGCTTCTTTAGTAGGGCGCTGAGTTCGGCGTGCTTCCAGCTCTCCGGGAAGGTAGCGGTGTCGAAGGAGGTGTTGATGATGTCCCGCAGGTGGGGTGCGATGACAGCGTCAGCTTTGTTGAAGACGTGGTGAGGGCAAGGGTCGGTCGGATATCCGGAGTGGATGGAGTTCATCGTGCGGACGGTGTCTTCGGTGCTGATCGGGGTCCAGGCGCGGAGGGTGGTGGTGGTGGTTCGGTCGTGGCGTGCGTCTGTTGAGTGCTGAAGCTGTTGTGTATGTCCGTGATCTTGTTGTGAAAGTAGGAGGCAAGGGAGTTGCAGAGGTCTTGCGGGGGTGATGTCGTTGTTTCCGGCGTTGGGGTTGGAGAGCTCTTTGACGATGTTGAAGAGTTCCTTGCTGTTGTGTGCGTTGTTGTCCAGTCGTTCCTTGAATGCAGTTTTCTTGGTGGTGCGGATCAGTTGGTGGTGTTTTCGGGTGGCGAGCTTGAGGGCAGTCATGTTGTCCAGTGTTGGGTCTCTGCGCCAGGCTTTCTCAAGGCATCTGCAGTTCTTCTTGGAGCTCTTGAGTTCGTCGGTGAACGATGGGGCTTTCTTGCTGCCGGGTCTGCTAGGCGGGGTCCTCAGGGGGGCGAGGTCGTCTGCGCAGTCGCTGATCCACTTCGTGAGGTTGGTGGCCGCTTGGCTGGGGTTCGTTGCGCTGGTGGGTGGGTTCTTTAATGGCGTTTGATGTGCACATAATGATGGGTCATTGTGTAGGATGAATGTCTTATGTGGAAACAACGTACCCATGGTCCAAAAACCCATTTCTCCTAGTACCGTTCACATTTTCTTTTCTTGAGTGACCGAAAGTTTGGGGTGATTTACCAATGGTAGCGCCGGAGCATATAGAGGGAGTTTCTGTGATCTAAGTGGCAAAGTTTGCCACGCTCTAGATGTGCATTTGACCGTTTGTATCGTTCCCTTGGGATATGATATGTAGTGTGTTAGTTGTTTTGGATGGACGCTGTCCCTTTCCACTGCAATATGTGGGATATGGAGTATGGTATCCAGTAGTGTGCGTGATGTGCTTGCAGACAAAAGTAATATAATTGAATGTCAGGGGCAGCAAACCCGCCTTAGTGATCTGGTTTCGTTAATGTCTTCCAGCTGACCCGGAGTTGTTTCCCAGCCCATGCGAGGCGTTGTAACACTGTTCGCAATCTAGCAAAGAAAGCTTGTGTGAGCCAAATCGCGATATTCCAGAATAGGTATAAAAATAAAGGCAATACAACCCTTTTCTGGAGTGCGATCCTATCCGCTAGTGATAGAGGCAGTATGATCCATTTTTCAACTAGCTCTTCTAGTTTGTTCATGGCCGTTCCGTAATCATCTCTAACCACTATATCCGGGTCCCGGTGAATCCAGACTCCCAGGTATTTCACCGGTTCGGTGTGCCATTGTAAAGGATATTTTAAAGCGCAACATTTTGGATTTTTGCCATACATCCTTTTACCATTCTTAACTTACGTTGTGGGGTAATCCTGGACTTCCAGGAATTTTTAATGATGGCGCGACAAATATCTGGCTTACACATGGTATAAAGACTCTTGGGGACTTGTACGGGGCGTAAGATTTCCTGAGTTTTGAGACACTAACAATTATATATAACACTGAATCAATGAGGTTTAAATATATACAAATACACCATTTTTTTATTCGTAAGATGAAACTTTTTGTTATATCGGATTCAGACATATGGGACTTTTTGTATTCTAACAAGAAAACATCTTTAATTAGCAACTGTTACAAATGTCTTAATACTTACAAAGTCAGTGATTGTTCTAAACTAGCGAACAAAATGGACTAAAATGCTCGGGAATAACATCACCCCCAATATGATTAATGTATCTTTGCGTAACGCAACTAACTCCACTTCTTCTTCTAGTTTAAGACTTCAACAATTTAAAACTACTTGTATGCTTTATCATACTCCAAAAAGGATTTCAAAATGGTCTACCAATGTTTTAAATAGCGACCGTACTAAATGCCCCAAGTGCGATCTTGCTGCTGCAGATCTGGAACATATGTTATTTTCATGTCCTAGGCTCTCTGAATTTTGGATGGCTTTGGAGAAGATAATGAAACTAAAATTGATTTGCTTGTCTCCTCTTACAGTGTCTTTAGTTTTACTTGATATCAATACTATCCATGTTCCGCAACAAGCTATAATTACTATTATATTATCATGTGCTAAGCTAATAATTGCTCGCTCCTGGATCTCATCTAACCCCCCGCATATTATGGAATGGTGGTCATTGTTTAATGAAATTTATTCGATGGAACTAGCTTTGGCTAGACTCAGAGGTACACAATCTTTAAGGAAATTTCATAAGATTTGGGATTCATTCAGTATGTGAAGGCAATTCTGGGTTTAAAATTGTGTCTTGTTCCGGCAAAATCATGCATTATGTACTATGTATATTTATTTAGTTACTTAATTTAACTATTTGTGTCATTTGAGTTTATTGATGGGATTGACTCTTATCTAATGTAATTTTCATTCTGGATTTTTTTTGCTTTCTTTTTTTCTTATATTGCTTGGTTTTGTTTAATGATATGTATCTTTCTTCTCTGAGTTGCGAATAAAAAAAAAAAAAGGATATTCTAAAGTGGGTTGATGGGTCCCTAATGTTAATGGAATTACTACTGATTTATCCCAATTTAAGCTAAGCACGGAATATTTCTCAAATTTGATATATTCTCTTATGAGTGGATTTAAATTTATCTGGTGTGCAGTACCATGTCATCTGCACATAGGGAAATTCCTATAGGGCGAAGATTGAATTGTAAGGCCGCCTCCGGGTGTTTGTCTAATTTTACAGGCTAGTGGTTCCAATGTAAGCGCAACTAGAATAGGGAACAGGGGGCAACCCTGTCTCGTCCCGCGGCTTATCTCAATATGCTGCGAGGTGATGCCATTTATACGTACTCTGGCTCTGGGTTCAGTATACAACAGAGATCCATTTTAGGAAAAATGGTGGAAATCCCATCCTGGTCAGGACTGTAAACATGAACTCCCATTCCCCCAAATCAAAGGCATTTGCCACAACCAGGAGGGTGGCGGCTGCAGAAGTTCTGGGTTTAAGCTGCGATACATTGCAAATATGGTATGTATGTTTTGTGTGGACCTAGTGGGGATAAAGCCAGCTTGGTCCAGTAAAACCAGGGATCCTAGTAAGGGTTGTATCCTATTTGCTATTATCTTGGCCAAAATATGACATCAATATTTATGAATGAGAGTGGGCGGTACGATTCACATTTTTCGGGGTCTTTACCGGGTTTGGGAAGAGCTATCCGCAGGACCTCGCGTAGTGACAATGGAAGAGCGCCTTCCTCGTACGCTTCCTCATACATCTCAGCTAAGTGGAGCACCAGTAGGTCTCTGAATTCTTTATAAAATTCGCCTGGTAGGTCATCTAGGTCTGGTGTGTTATTGCTAGTCAGCAAATTTATTGCTTCTTTAAATTAGTCTTCGGTGATATGGTGGCTGAAGTATTCCCTGTGCATGTCAGAGATCCATGCCAGGTAAATATCCTCTAGATAATCGTGTATTTCTGGTTTGGAGGTTGTCGTCTGCTTGGTATATAGTTTAGAGTAGTAGGACATGAAGTTACCCAGGATGGAAGGAGTGTCATAAATTGGCTTACCATGTTCATTCGCGAGTTGTGTAATATGTGTTGTTGAATGTATAGATTTAATTTTGTGCGATAGTGCTCTACCTGGCCGTACCCCTTCACCATATGCCCTGGCCGTATATTGCCGTGATAAATATTTTATTTCAGTGTCAGCAAATTCATGAAATGGGTCTGTTTTGCGCCTAATTTCTGCCAGAATTGAGACATCCAAAGAGACCGTGTATTCATCCTCTAGTTTCCGAATGTCCATTTCCACCATGGCCAGTGGCTGCTGTATATCCCTAAGAATTCCTGCAGGTTTAATAATGCAATGCCCCCTAATAGTCACCTTGAATGTCTCCCAGAGCGTTCTGGAGCTCTTTACAGAGCCATTGTTAAGCTGAAAGAACTCTATGAATGCTTGATGTAATTCGCTGTGAAACACTTGATCTTGCAGTGCAGAGTGTTGGAGTCTCTATGTGAACTGTCTAGGGGTGTGAGTGGGGAGGACAAGCTTCAGGAGCACGGCAGAGTGGTCTGACAATGTTCTAGGCAAGTGTTCCACTGTCTTAGTTCAAGTGCTAATTTCCCGCGTTGTCAGCCAGTAATCTAACCTGGACCAAGAATTATGCGTCAATGAGGTACATGTGCCCTCTTTGTGACCCCAGTGCCTCAGCCTCCAGACGTCTACCAAGGACCAGTCGACCATGCCCTCCTTCAAGGATTTGGCTGATAGTCTGCCATATTTGTCATTACCTGATGATCTATCCAGTGACGAGTCTAGACAAGTATTGAAGTCTCCTCCCCATAGGATAGCTGTGGGTTGGGGGTCCCGAAGTTTGGTCCAGATGCGGTCATAAAATGCTGGATCATCCACGTTTGAGCCGTACACTGTAATGATCGTAAGAACTGCGCCCCCAAAATTTCCCTGTAAAATAATATATCTACCCTGGTCATCAGTGATTGTGTTAAGGAGTGTGAAAGGAGTGTTGCGTTTGATCAGTATTTATACTCCGAGCATAGTTTGAGTAGGAAGATGCTGCACGGAACATTGCCCACCTATATCCTACCCTACCCTCTCGCTGGGGTGTAAGGAGAGTCTCCAGGAGGCAGGAGACATCAACCTTGTGCCTGTCAAAATAAGCTAACACTTTCCGGATTTTCTGAGGGTTTTGTAGTCCCCTAACGTTCCAAGTCATAAAAGTCAATGTGCGAACTTGTCTCAGGTCAGTCGCCATAAGATATCAAAGGGAAAGAAGGGCCAGTGGTACTGTAGCTGTCCTGCAATCACAGAGTCTGAACAGAAATGAACAGCACCTTTGTAGCTGCCAGGTGAGTTTCTCAGTTTTCCCACAAACCCTCCCCCTCCCACTCCACCCTACCGATAACAGCGAAGACAATTCCCTGTGAATTAACCATACTCCTATCCCCCTCCCACCACAGTAAACTAACAAAGAACCCCAAAACTTAAACATGTGTGGTGCACACAAGTGGGCCAGAGCTGCAGAGTCTGTGACCCGTCACTAGATCTGATGAAGGGAGGGGGCCACTTAACACGTCCATGCACTACTACAGCAAATATTACTTCACTTCTATGCACATTTATCTTAACTACAAAAGAACTATCCAGGTAAAGAATCGCCCGCAGCTCCATATCGAGGAAGTCTGTGCCTTATGGTAAAGTATTTACACTCCCGATTTACTTATCTGTATGATGTCTTCATAGTGTGGCCGCAACGCAGCAGAGGTTTCTCTGCTGGGCAGAAGTGCAGGGTAACCACGTGTCTTGAACATACTCAGGAGCGTTCTAATACCGGTTGTGTCTGTGCTACTGAGTTACTAGTTTATTGAACAGGGAGCCAGTTTCCTGAACGGTAGGACCATGATCAGTCTTAATCCAATGCATGCGTCGTCATTACACATCGGACATAACCTCCGGGTCTGGCAGTCGGTCTCTTGGTGATCTCCTGCACTCTCCCTGGGGCTTCCTCGGATGTAGATATTTCATGACATCTTTAGATTCATTGAAGATCTTCGTGGGCCCCTCATCTGTAATCTTAAGCCCGGCAGGGTACAGCATTGCATAAAGAATTTGCAGGTCACAAAGTTTCTATTTTGCTAGTCCAAATTTCTTCCTCGCCTCCTGCACAGATTGTGTGAAATCTGGATATAAGGCGATTTCCATGCCTTCGTGTCGCAGGGTGCCCATTTCTTGAGCCTTACGTAATGCCGCGTCCCTGTCTCTATATTTCAATAACATAGCAATGATGAGTCTCGGTCTAGTACCCAGCGGGGGCCTAGGATCTGTGTGCTCTCTCTAATATGAAGACATCCAAGAAGGTGTCCCTGCCCAGCAGCGTAGTCAAGAGGTGTTCCACATATTTCTCCATGGGTCCAGTGTTTGTGGTTTCTGCAATTCCCATTATCTGAATATTGCTTCTTCTGGACCTAGCTTCTAAATCTTCAGCCATCGCAGTGAACACCGTTAACTGTTTGTCCATCTTGGTTTGTTTGGTAGTTATCTGGTTATTGGTGTCTTCCACTTCTGAAATCTGTTTTTTAGCCATGTCGATCCTCTCCGTTTGACGATGTAGCCTCTGACATTCGGTCGACTATGTGTTAAGGAGTCAATTTTGACGTCTATGTTTGTCAGTGCAGTTTGTATAGTGAGGAACATCGACTGGATATTATCTAGTGGAGCACCACTGGTAGCTGTTGTAGGTGAAGGTGCTTGTTGCTCCTCTACAGAGTGTTCCGGCGCTTTTTTGGAGTGGTCAAAGTTTATTTTCAGCTGCTTTTTATCGGGTTTGCCCATGCTTGCACTAGAGTCTATGGCACCACGTAAACACTGAACATGGAGACAGCCATCGCCCTAAAGTTGTTCATTCTGTGACTCGGCAGGTAAGCAGTACAACATATTTTAGTCGGGGAGTGGTATATGGCATCTCAGGGCTTGAAAAATCATTAAAAATGCACTAGACATGCAACCAGAGTTGTCTTGCTGTAGGCCTCACCAGTATTTTCTACTATGGTTCCCACTTCAGATCATCGGATCGCCCTGGGACTTTCGGAGTGAAGGGACGCTGTGATTTTAGTCCACAATCGATACCTAATCAGGTAGGATCGCCGTTTTTTGTGCAGAATAGTTATGTATTGGGCCCCCGGAGGAGCTCGCTCAAGGCGCCGCCATCTCGTGGCTCGGCAAGCACTGCCATATTTTACACACGTTAAACTTAATACTTTAAGGAGTATTCAGGTGCTCACAAAAAGTGAAAGTGGGTGTGATGTGACAAGGTGACATCGCATTGACAACAGAACAAATCGAACGCCACGCGAGTATTAACAATGGACGGAGTTCCTGTTGTATGGCTAGACAGCATTTCAATCTTAAAGACTTAAGATCATCTTCAGGACATATAGTCAGCAGTCCCTCCCCAACCCACCCCCACTTTTAAATATAAATCAATCACTGAACTTGTAGAGCGTGCTACTTACCAGTGAGGGTCTCAAGGCGCTGAAGGGGGGCCGCTACTGCTCAAAGAGCCAGGTCTTGAGGAGCCTTCTGAAGGTGAGCAGGTCTTGGGTCTGTCGTAGATGGGTGGGGAGGGTGTTCCAGGTCCCGGCGGCGAGGAAGGAGAAAGATCTGCCGCCGTACGTTGTTCTTTTGATGTGTGGGACTGCGGCAAGGGCGAGGCTGGCGGAGCGGAGTTGGCGGGCGGGGGTGTAGAAGTTGAGTCGGTTGTTCAGGTAGGCTGGTCCGGTGTTGTGGAGTGCTTTGTGTGCGTGTGAGGAGCTTGAAGGTGACCCTCTTGTTGACGGGGAGCCAGTGCAGGTCTCTTAGGTGGGAGTTGATGTGGCTGCGGTGGGGGACGTTGAGGATCAGTCGGGCGGAGGCGTTTTGGATGCGTAGTTGTGAGAAGTTGGCCTGATATTCAGTGTTCACTATTCAAGTGATCACTATGTATCAGTCCAAACAACCCTTATGGTGATTGGTTGTAAGTCAACCGATAGACCAGCTATCCTAGTAGCATGGACAAGAGCAGTCTTCGGGCTAAACTCTAGAGGGCGTGTTAAGCCAGCTGTTATACCATCACATATACCCCTTGAACACCAAGTGAAAGGACACCACACAAGTGTTATGAAAATAAACAGTGTATTTATTTAGATCACAACAGCCCTGTACTCTTTATGAGGACAGGGTACTAAGCACACAACAAAACTCTTACGAAAATACTTTAAGTTGCACAATTTACACAAATGCCCGAGGGGCACGGAAAACCATATACTATGGAAGTGGAATGCGAAATTACTAGCAGGTAAGTACTGGACTAATAGGCTTTGGAATCACTAGGACTACGTTACTGAACCTTCAGATTACTAGTAGGAGGCCTAGGGGACTCGGGTGCAGAGTGTGCACTCTCACGCGGGATGCGGGACAAAGTCTATGGAGGCTAGTAAAAGCAAAGTTAGTGTTCTCGGGCGAACCCGATAAGGTAGGCTGAAAACGAAAGTGGTTCTGGACCCTTGGATAGTGAGGCTATGCTGGGGCACCGAAATGCCGAAGTTACCTAGCCCAGGGGCTGCGGCTGCATAGGGTTCAAGTGTCGTCGGAAACCCTCGTTGACGAACCAGGAGCCTGAAAGAAGGAGTTGCTGGCAGGCGACCAGTGAAGATTGTTCGATGGATCCAAGCCTGGATCGAAGATACCTGTAAGCAGAGGGGACCAAGTCCTGAATCACTAGCCAGTGATCAGATGGGCACCAGGATGGCACCGGATGGAGTCACCTCGACCAGGTGAGTGGGCGACGCTGGGCTCTGCAGTCTCACGGACCAGGAGGCGTTGTCGGCGACCAGGATGGAGGTGCGAGCTGTCCCACGATGGTTGATGCTGTCGACGTCGCTGGGCCCAGGATTGGGGCAACAAGTCTTGGCAAATTCAAGCCCACGCGGTGGACCTAAAATGGCGTCTGGAGTGGACCAGGAGGGTCCGGGGTGCTCCTCTTTTGGAAGGGAGCAAGGGCCAGTCTGGAGCAACCAGACTAGCAGTGGTGATGTCGTCGGTCGTCGTCGGGAAGGCCACTAGCCAGCGGGCTAGTAGCCAGACAACGCGGTGAGCAGCCAAAAAGCAGAAGGGCCCCACGCAGATCTCGTGGATGCTGGGGGGCTGGTCTTCGGTGCTGGAGCTGCTCAGGGTCGGGGCTTCTCGGATCCCAAAGCACTCACCAGAGGATCCCTCGGCGGTCGTGCTGGGTAGAAGTCGTGCAGTTCTGATGATGGCCGGTCCCTCGAGGTCTCGTCGCACCTACGGTTCTCAGCTTAGCTGTAGAGGTAGGTAGAGGTCAGAGGTGCCAGGGAAGCCGGGTCTCGTCGAGCTGGTCAGTCGGATTCCGGAGGAAGGATGTGCAGCAAACCGCAGTGTTCTTTAGATGGTGCCTGCGGATGCAGGGTGACTACTCCTTAGTCACAAGGGAGAAATCTTGAGAAGAGTCTCGAATGTCCTTTCGTGGAAAGTAGTTTCTTGATTCAAAGATGATCTAATTTGGAAGGGTCCCCGCTCCTGCCTTTATCCTAAAGAAAGGGGTGGGTACGCGACTAGGTCCTGCCCTAGGGGTGGGACCAGGAAGGGGGGTGGTTACACCCCTCTCCCATGCCGGACTTTCCCCAGCTCAGGGGCTGGTGTGCCCCTGGAACTGGTTCTAGCCGGCAGATGCGTAGTGAGCACCGGGGTGCCACTTGCAGTCACCTTCCTGTAAAGCCCTGCCTACCCAGGATACACAAAACCCTGTCTGGGATGGTGCTAGCACCGCTCCTGACAGGAAACCCTTTGTCCAAGCTCCCCTCGCTGGAAGGACTCCCAGCTGCAGGGGGTCAGACTTGTGTCTGTGGTGGCAGCATCCATTTTGTGATGCTGAGGCTTGAGTTAACTTTAACCGGGGTTCACAGTTACATACATGTCGTGTCCCTCTAGAAGGGTGGAATGCTAACCCCGTCGCCAGAATTGGCGAGGGGTTAGTATTCCAATTCGTATGACACCTTACTCGACATGTTTTGATAAAGCGATACCAAAGATAGCATTTAACCGCGAGGATTATAATGCACTTAAGAGTATATGGTACGCGTTATCATGGGACAGCTATTAGAACTTGGTTCCGCAAGCTGCAAACGGGCTCAGCTCATGCCAGAGCACCATCTCACACGATTCCAAGCACTCTGCCTTCAGGATTGTCAAGGCCTGCCATAGGAGTGACTGATAGGAATCTGTGTGTCCATTTTTAGGGTTAGATATAGGTATACTATATCTAAAGCAAAGGAGGATTACACCACCTCGCCCCAGCTGTCGTGCAGCCAGTTGTGTCAGATTTAGACGGCCAGCCAGGGGTGGCATAATACATGCTGCAGCTCCTGGTAGGCCCTGGGTACACCTATGCCCTGAGTTACAGGGTCTGATAAGGTGGCCCAGTACCAATTGGTAAATGCACCTAAGGTACACGTTGTAATTTAGTGAGAGAACAGCTAGGCTGTGGGTCTGATTAGCAGGCCCACAGCCAGAGAAAGTCGTAAACCAGTGAAACAAAAGCAAAAAATCTGGGTGATCATAGGATTGCAGACCCTACTCTCCTACAGTAGTCATCAAAGGTGTTTGGCCCTGCGCGCTCCACCCTCCATTGGTCCTCTAAATTGACCATCTAGACTGTCTTCTCTGTACCTCACGCAACCTAGGCAGTTTTTATCTAATGTAATTAACTGTAACAATCACTGAGAGCACTTATTCACTGCTACTAGTTCAACTGTAGGGTCCATAGTGTAACAATGCATTGTTCCCCTTAAGTTTCAGACTGCTCACTATATGTCCTGAAGATGATCTTAAGTCTAAGATCGAAACGCCGTCTACCCATATAGAGAAACGATTATACTAAAAGCATATCACCCCTGGCCCTCAGTTTAATAGATCCTCAGAGACCTTATCACCCCTCTGAGGCCTCATTAGACATATGGAGGGATACACCGTGAACCGGCCCATCCTGAGGGAATCAAGCACTGTCATGGCATCTCATACAGCCTGTGAAGTCTCTGGCTAAAGCAGGAAATCGCAGCCAGGAAGACTTTAAGAGTGGAATGCGAAAGTCCCGACTTTGCCAAAAGGAGGAAAAAAGGCAGGATTTGCTCAGATGTGGCGAGCAGAGGATCGATTTTCTCCTTGTGGCACCAGATACAAAACCGTTTTCATTTCAACTTATAGTTCTTAACTATGGAAGGAGCACGTGCATGAGCAAGCACCTCTCTGCACATTTGAATATTGCTCCCGAGTGCAAACTCATTGTGCTCAGGTTCCAAGCGTGAAGCTGGAGAGACGCCGCATCCGGATGGCAAATTAGGCCCTGTCTCATGGTGAGCAGATGAGGCAGCAGGCGAAGAAGAATCGGATCGCACTGGGAAAACAGAAGGAGATCCGTGAACCATGGGCGACGCAGCCACCTGGGCGCAATCAGTATGGCATGACACGGCTGAAGTCCCATCTTGTGCAGTAGGCATGTAATCAGAGGGATCGGCGGAAAAGCGTAAACAAATTTGCTCGACCAGTTGATCGAAAACGCATTCCCGCTCAATCCTCTGTGGGGATGCCGACTTGCGAAGTGTAGGCATTTGCGGTTAATTGTGGTCACAAACAGATCCAGCTCCGGCCGGCCCCACAAGCGAAACACATACTCCAGAGTCGGTTGATGGAGTTCCCACTCGTGATTTTCCGTAGCCGAACTGCTGAGAGTCGGCAAGGGTGTTGGAGGCACTCGGTACGTGCACTGCTGTTAGTTGGACACGATGTTGAATCGCCCATCTCCAGATCTGCTGTGCCCATCTGGATAGCAGAAGAGACATCGTACCTCCTTGTTTGTTGAGGTAATGCATACTTGTGGTGTTGTCCGTACGCACCAGCAGTGATTTCCCTTCTACCAGCAGCCGGAAAGATTTTAGGGCGAGGAAGATGGCCAAGAGTTCCAGGCAATTTATATGCCATGTGCATTGATCTACAGACCATTTGTCCTTGACTGACAACCATTCAAGGTGTGCACCCCAACCCTCCAAGGAGGCGTCCGTCATGAGGGTAAGCGTGGGGTCTGTGTCCGGGAAAGGCCGCCCGGTGGCGATGTTTGGAAGGTGAGCCCACCATTCCAATGCGCCCTGAATGTGGGGGGTCAGGCAGACTGTCGCCATTGTTTGTCCAATTCCTCTAGTAGGTCTCGCATGTGTAGCCTGCAATTGGGGATCAGCTGTATGCAGGACGATGCCATGCCCAGAAAAGATTACAACATCCGGACAGAAGCGGACCTATTTGAGCGTAGAAGAGCCACCATCTTGACTATGTGGCCTTGTCGCTCCTGCGAGAAACACCTTTGCTAGACGCGAGTCTATCAATGCCCCCAGAAAGATCCTTTGTTGTGCTGGACGGACATGAGATTTCTCGTTGTTGATGGAAAGACCCAAGGTGTGATAGACAGATGGGCAAGTCTGAGTGTGTTGAATGAAAAGTTTGAGCTTTTATCAGGCAGTCGTCCAAGTAAGGGTAGACTGAATGCCCTGTAGGCGAAGAAAAGCCGCAACCGGAGCCATGATTTTCGTGAAGACTCTTGGCGTGGAACGAAGGCCGAAAGGTAAGACCTTGAATTGGAAGTGTTTCGATCCTACTGTGAAGCAAAGATATTCTGTGTCTGTGATGGATTGACACATGAAAATATGCATCTTGGAGGTCGATGGTGCAGAGGAACTCTCCGGGATTTAGGAACTGTAAAATTTCCAGTAAGGTCAGCATCGAAATGTTTGATTTGATGAACTTGTTGAGGGCTTGGAGGTCCAAGATAGGGAGCCTGATATGGAAAAAGCGGGAATAAAAGCCCTTGCCCTGTTGTAATCGAGGAACCACTGCGACAGCCCCTTTCGGTATCATAATTTTGACCTGCGCAAACAGTTCCTTCAAATGTGCTGGGGGAGGGCCAGAGGGTGGGAGGGTCGGTGTAAATTTGAGAAATTCGAGTGTGGCCCTTTAAGTCGACATCCAAGACCCAACGATCTGAAGTTATTTGTGACCAATTGCAGAAGTGCTGGGAGATTCGACCTCCAATCTTCAGAGCAGGAGAACACTTGACCCTGGGAAAATCACTGTTTCTTAGAGGTAGCATCTTCTCTGTAGGTGCTCTTCCTTTGATAAGGCCTGGGATCTGTTTGTATTTCACCATAGGAACGGTACTGGGAAGAGCCACGAAAATAGGAAGTACCTCTGCCACGTGTTTCGCGAAAGGGGAGATTCCGGTACTGGAGGGATCGCAAAGCGCGAGCAGTGTCCGTGTCCTCCTTGATGGACTAAGGCATCGTCCACATGCTTGCCGAAGAGGGATTCTCCATCAAAAGGCAAGTCGAGCACCGAAAAGCCGTAGCCTTGAGCCAGCCCTGCCTCCTTAAGACAGCAGCACCTGCGAGCTGCCTGAAACCCGTTGAGGAAATGTCAATGGCACAGTCAATTTCTGAGGAGCTCTTCTCTCCCTCCTGCACAATCTTATGGGCTTCAGCCCTGGAGAATTCTGAAAGCAGGTCAACCAAAGCCGCGATATCTGACCACATCTGACTGTCATATCGTCCAAGGATGGCCAAGGAGTTTGCCGCCCTGACCGTTGTGGCAGCAATAGTGGTGAATTTCTTCCCGATGGTATCCAGGCGGAGACCCTCTTGATCCTGTGGCGAAGTCAACAGAGTCGTCGGGTTACGCGACCTCTTCTGGGCAGCTTGCGTAATGACTGAGTCAGCCTTAGGTTGTGACACAAGGCATGCTGGTGAATCTGCAGGCGCCTTGTACTTTTTGTCAAGGCGTGGAAGCACAGCCGGGATGGAGTTAGGCCGTTCCATAAGTTTAAGCCCCTCCTGCCATATGAAGTCAATGTATTTGCTTCAAAGGCTGATCCTTGAAGTCATAAAGGAAGCAGTCCTGTTTGACGTCCATAGGCAAGTGAAAACGTTTCGCGGCTCTCACCATCAGAATGTGAAAACCCCAAATGTCCACTGGGAGAGAAGCTAGGGGAGATGCAGGAGGAGGAGACGGTGTCTGGGCCCGATAGTTATCCCAATCTGTAAGGACAGCGTCGTCGTCCTGGTCCGTATCATGGCAGATATCATCAGTATCAGAAGCTAGGGGAGATGCAGGAGGAGGAGACTGTGTCTGGGCCCGATAGTTATCCCAATCTTTAAGGATAGCGTCGTCGTCCTGGTCCGTATCATGGCGGACATCATCATCAGTATCAGGATCTGGACGAACTGGTGATTTTGGCTGAGCAACAGGAAGTGGCTCTTGTGCTGGAGGATGCGGAACGGGAGAATTCTGCGCAGAAGGTGGGAATCTGAGATTATAATCATCTAACATGTGTTGAAGGTTCGATATCAAGGACACCGGTATTTGTGCCATAGGCACCTCGTGGTCAACATCCAGCTTGTCATCGTGAACTGGGAAGAGTGAACCCCTGTTATTAATGTCCTCATCCTCATAATCCTGATATTTTATATTGAGTTCCGAAGGACTTGCTGCAGGGCGAAAGGTGTCATCAACATAGGAACCATCAGAAGATTCCTCCTCTGCAGACGCATATTTGCGAGCCGCGGTCAACTCTGACCCTACATATCCGGTGGCTAGGCATGTAAAAACAGAACATGGTAATAACCTGAATGTGTTGCAATATTATGTAATTGACAGCGTTCCTATGAGTAAGAGGGGTGGAGATCGAGAAAAACAGTTACGTCGATTAGAGACCAAATACATAGTAGAGCTGGAAACGAAAAGCCCCGTGGTCTTAATATTTGTGAAGATCTGTAGCACTATTTATAAAATATTGGGACAATTTGATTGATTTGAGATGTGTAGATATATGAATTTGAAAATTGACTGGTTTTAGATATTCATAATATTTATTCTTTTAGTTATAGTATGGTTTTAGATGTATTTATTTCAAAATGCAGCTCAGTCAGTGTGGCTTTGAGTTGGGTTGAAATGGATTGGTTTATAACCAGCACTGACATACGTCTAGAAGGGCCAGTGGGAGTCACTATATGGTAACTACAGAGAAGTTCTGTTTTTTGCATGAAATAGTTGGAAAGGATACAATGGTGGAAGTATTAAGAGCAATTTTATTTATTGGTGGCTGTAGGATTTGTGCAATATTCAAAGTTTGGAACGTTGGAGGTTCACTAGAGAATAATTTTGTATTTGTACAGGTATGAAAAATGATTGATAATCATATTCATTCTGCCCTAGTACCCCTGTTCCCCTGGTTAAGAGTTGATGTTTTTAAACACTCAAGAAAATTTTAAAACTCCCGCCTGGGAGTTTCTATAAAATGTTTTGCACATATGTACTTTATCTAGGCACAATTAGATGTTTTTGCACATTAACAGGGCAGCCAAAGACTAAATAGCAAATAAGCAGCGAGCGGTGCATTTTTAGAAAGGACACACTGTCACAGCCAATGTCGATTTTGCATGATGGAGTTAAATGCATAGAAAATTGTCAATATCAATTTTATAAGTTATTTGATATCGTCGTTTCTTTTAAAGCACTGATTTATATGTATTTATATTTTGTTATGTATATACATATTTTATAAGATGTGTTTTTCTAATCATGACAGTATAGTATGTGATTTCCTTTAAGACAAGTTGCAAATAAGGGAGTCTGTCTTTTATACAATCCAACAAAGATACACTGTGGTAATATGTTTCAGCGTACATATTAAATTGTGATGCGAATCATAAAGACAATACATGTAACAAACGGCTGTCAACACCAACATACAAGTTTATGCATTGACAATGATAACAGGTTATTGTGTTCTGATTTAGTGTCCTGTTACTTCTCTGTTGTCAATAAAGTTACAGCTTGTATTGAAAACCTTAATTTAGAGGTTAGTAAAGAGACACAGTGGCATGCCTACTCCGGGTATAGTACCCCAATGTTCTCTACCGTGTAGTTTGTTAATATCAGGGTTGATAGCATCCGCAATGTTACAGTACCTAAATTCACATAGTGTAGTAGCTCAACAAACACAGTTTAACCTTAATTAAAGCCAATGGCATAAAATTCACATTAACCATTAAACTATATGGGTAGAGATACAAGTGTCCAGTAATAAATACAAAAACAAGCATTGGCATAGCCAATAGGTCTCGCTTTTGGGCCCTTATAAGTATTTAATTTTAGTTATGCAGCACAATATCCTTGGTGCAACAAATAAACTGTTGCATGGCCAAACACTTATAAGGTCCCAAAGGCGAGACCTATTGGCTATACCAATGCTTGTTTAGGATTACGAAGAGGTTGGAGCTGGTACTTGAACAAGATTTTCTGTAAATTCCATTGTATTTTTTTACATGGCAATTCTGCCTCCGTTACAAAATCACTTCCAAATAGTTTACAGTTTGTTTTAATATTTGAAGAGCCTTTTACTTTTATGTGCCGTTTGAATTTGTTCGGGGAAATACTGGTTATTGGTCACATATACCCAGATTTGTTTTCCAGCTGTCTGCACATGAAAATATTGGCCATGCCGAAAACACACTAGACAGATTTCAAGTCTAGCTGCGATATCAACTCAATGTCTGTCTCAAGACATAAGATAAGAATGAATAAGGGCACCCAACCACTGTGCCTGTGAGTAGAACCCTTACATGGGATTAAAGCAATGACATATTTAATCTGGAGGGAGGATACAGAGTATTGGTGGAATGTTAAAGAGAAATGGAGAAGACTAGGATAATGGGAGTCAAGCTTCTAAAAGTAGTAAACAAAGGTTTCTACAAAGACTAGAATAGGATATTGAGGAATACAGGAGTCTGACAAGGTAGAGTCCGATGAAGGACTACAGGCTTTTAGGGACTATGGATTTCAGTGGATTACAAGTACGTTTCAGGAAAATTAAGGCAAGTTTCAGCAACTTGAGTGGAGTTTCTCTGGACCACATGGACATTTGACAGCCCCATGGGGTTTGTCAGCAGTTTAGTGGAGGTCTGAAAGGTTTTCAATATTGTACTTTGTGCTCCATTTTCTGTATTAACACATTTGGGGACCTGTGACAAAGCTTATAAT
Source organism: Lissotriton vulgaris (assembly GCF_964263255.1). Lineage (NCBI taxonomy): Eukaryota > Metazoa > Chordata > Amphibia > Caudata > Salamandridae > Lissotriton > Lissotriton vulgaris. The sequence goes on along the minus strand of NC_141685.1, from coordinate 1,052,858,567 downwards.
TAGAGTAATTAAGTTGTACCATGGCATTTTCTTTCCAGAGTGTATGTAAGCTCACCAGTGACCTTCAGTACGTTGACCTGGTCACTGCAAACCAGACTTACCTGCTCAGGATGCTTCGGACATCCTGCAAAACAGAGAAACAAAACAAAGACATTAGTTCTCATAGCACAAACCTCCTGCAGAAGTACAGCTATGAAACAAATTGTGAAACATGCATCATTAAAAGCAACGAACAAGCAAACCAGGCATAGAACTTCACCTATCATAGGTCAGATTTAAAGATTCAGAGCACTAGGTCTTCAGTTCTGTAGCATACCACTAGCCCTTGATATGCACTTCCTGCTCCTTTACAACTCGGGCCAAGTTTGATTTCCACGTGGTTGATCCCAGAAGGTAATGGCACAGTGAGCAAGTAAAGAATGTATGGGAAGAGTTACCAAGTAATTACCAGTGGTTCGGATAAAATTAAAGCATTTCTATTCAAACTTACCTTTCACTGTGCAACGTTATCGCCATCCGGGGATTAAACTCTAAAGTAGACACAAAACTTCCCTTTTCCTCTTACAATGTGGGTACACTTATTTCCATATCTGGTTATGCGGGTATTAAAGTATCAATATCTCATTGTCTATTTGTGTGCCTACCAGACAGGGTGTTTCCCATCCGAGAATCGTGGATGCCTAACTGAAACTGGGATGAATACAAATTAATCTCAAAATTAATAAAACTTTGGTAGTTTGGGGGCAGCTCGATTTATTTGAATTCTTCGGTTTCCTTGCCTTCACTCAAAAAGGCACTTAAACATTTTAGGCGCATAGATTAAAGGCAAAGAACGAAATAAATATTTCCACAAGACTAACAGCATATACTAGTGACAAAGGCCTACAAAACACTCAAACCCAGGAAGCCATTGTTAAAGCCGGGCTTAGGTAAAACAAATAGCAAGAAGAAACAAGCGTTTGCAATGCAATAGGTCTCGCATTTATGCAAGTTTGAGCTATTGCCATTGTTAATGACATTGCATTTTAGTTGTGTTGATTTTAAAAACAAATAAAAGGCATTGTTATTTACAATGTGTTGTACTTGGCCCTTTTTGCAGGGTCATCCCTGAACTCTTTGCCTTCCCGCTATATTTTTTCTGACCTGTTGGCTATTTTATGACTCTGGGCACTTTACCACTGCTGATCAGTGCTAAAGTGAATATGCTCTCCCTATTATAAATTGATGTTTACCGCTCAGACCCTAGTACAGTGCACCAGGAGTTCCCAGGGCTTGTAAACCAAATGCTGCTGGTGGGCTTGCAGCACTGGTTGTGCCACCCACAGAAGCAGCCTGTAAAAGTGTGTCCAAGGCCTGCCATTGCAGAGCCTGCGTGCAGTCTGGTACTGTCATGCTGACTGGGCAAGTGCGCCCACTTGCCAGTCCCTAACCCTTCCCTTTTCTTCATATCAGACACCCCTTTGATAGGACCAAGGGCAAGGTGCATTGTAAGTATAAGGTAGGGCAAGCCCTGATGTGTGTGGCATGTTGTAATAGTTATTTACAGCCTTTTTCGTTTTTCACTATTGCAAGGCTACCTATTCCGCATAGGCCAGAATAGGCAGTTAGAAATATTACATTTCACAATCCTAACTGACTCAGGGAACATGGTAGAAATTAGAGTTCAGTATGCCTGAACTCAGAATGATAAAATACATCTTTTAGTGAAGTTGACTTTAACATTGTGTTTGAAAATATCACTTTTAGAAAGGAGGTATTTTCTTGTCTAACTATCCAAGCCTGTCTCTGCTACTTTGTGTATTCCTTGTCTGGAGTTTGAGTGACAGGGCTCCGGGATTCCAGGAGAGAGAATGAGTCAGCCCAATGGTGAATAGAGAGATCTGCATCTAAGTGGGAGGGAGGAGTTGCACCTGGGACCTGAATAAGACTGTGCCTTCCCTTCACAATGCGGCTTCACCCCCTGTGGTGCGGCTGATGTCTCTACCCTGGAGTCATGTCAACAAAGTGCTCCAGAACTGGTTTGGACTAGGCAAAGGCCCCTCTGCCCTCAGAGGACAAAGATTTTGGGGTATAAATATTGGGACCCTGATCCCAAGAAATTTGATCACTTTTGGACAAACAAGAAGAAACCTTTGCTGAGGAGTGGAACCAGAAGAAACTGAGGAGAGACTATCCCTAAGCTGAAGTGCTGATTGGGGGATTGGCCTGCAGTGGTTGCCTGACTGCCAAAAGGAAGGAGAAAGGGACTTTGTTTACTTTCATCAACTTGTAAGGATCTCTAAGGGCTTGGAACAGAGCTTGCCTCAAGCTAAAGTCTCAGGGACAACAGACTTCAACCCCCAGCTCCCCAGAGTTCCTTGGGAAGTGCCTGCTGCTGTTTAGGGCCTTCTGAGGGACTGTGTGTTGCAGGGAGCTGGAAGTGCGACTCAAGAGGAAGAAGCGTGTCATCGTCGCTGCTGCTGTCGCATCTTGCATGTCATCGCTGTAGCGGTCGTATTGCACCGCGATGAGAGAAGCGTCTTGCAACGAAGGAGAAGCGTGTCGCCGTCACTGCTGCTGCCATTGCATCTTGGATGTCGCCGCTGTAGCGGTTGTATTGCACTGCATCAAGGAAAGCTCCTTGCATCCACGGAGAAGCGTGCCGCCGTCAGAGCTGCTGTTGTCGTATCACGGAACAAGGGTGTCGCCACTGTATGTTGCATTGTGCGGAAGAGTCTCGCAACGTCGGAGAAGTGTTGACGCCGAAGCTGTTGTCGTCGCATCGCGGAACAAGGGTGTCATCGCAGCAGCTGACACATCTAATCGAGACTTCTCGCATCATCAGAGAAGCGTGCCGCATCTGGAAGATCTTCACCTCTTTATTTCTTTGCACCAGAACTTTACCATTTCCATCGCTGCAACACTTTTGTTGTGGAAGCGTAACGCATCGTAAGGTACATTGACTCAGTGTCACATTTTAAGAACTGAACAGAACTAATCTTAAACTACCATTTTAAGTACAGTATTGTGGATTTTTGTTGTTTGTGGTATTGTGATAAGTCTATATAAAGAATACTCATTTTTTATATATAAACCTGTGTGGTGTCCATCTGTAGTGTTGTCACTTGATTATTGTATGTGGTCACAAATGCTTTACACACTGCCTTGGAGATAAGCCTGTCTACTCATGCCAAGCTACCAAGTGTGTGACCAGGGGTTATTTTAGGAGTTTACCCCTTACCCTGACTAGAGGCAAGGGTCCCTATTTGTCACAAGTACCTACCTGTGCCAACTAGAGACCCCCAAATCTAACAATGCCAATAGCTTAAACTGTCGCTAATGCAAGACCTATTGCATTGCAAATACTTGTTAATAGTGCAAACCTTAAAAAGAATATTTGTGAGCCACAAGTGCACCCATAATGTTTCTTGGTGGCATTGAAAGACAATTCACGTTTGATACGTGGTTCAAAGGCATTTGTTTTAATGCTCTTTGATCGCTGAATGAGGGAGTGATCTGCCGAAACTCAAACTTGTGACCAAAGTTTGAAACATTGATCCCTACAGCAGATGTATTGGTCCAGTGACCGGACTGACCTGATTGATCTAAGAGCAGTGGTGGCTGGTGACATTTGAAAGTGGGGAGGTGTAAAATAATTGTCGTACTGCACTGCGCCAATCGAGCAAGCCCAAACAAGCTAGACTGGGTTCGGGGGGTCCCCACCAGGAAAGTTTTGAAAAAAGATCGGACAAATGGTGCATGTTCAAGCAAATTTGAGAAAGCGGAAGGTTAATAAAGTAATTGTGAATCTGTTCTCACAAAGACAGTGACTGGCAAAACTTTCTGTCTAATTGGATGCATATCAGACGCCGGCCTACCACGTGATCCGTCTATCAGTGAAATATCACAACTCTTTCTCTATTTCATTTTACTAAAATTAAAATACATTTTGGAAACCTTGAAGGCAGGGGGTGAAAAAAATAACAAATCAATGACAATTCAGCGCAATAAATGGCCTAACATTAAGATGGAATAAATTAATTAGAGGTAGCAATGAGAAGTAGACCTTAAAACATGTAAAATACATTACAGCATGGGTTTTAGTGAAATGTAAAGTGTAATATAAGGACTTCAAGTAAATGTACTGGAGATTAGGCTTCCAAAAGAGTTGATCTCTTATTTAAATAAGTGCATGTCACGCATACTTTGAGGTGAGGAGGCATAGTTTAATTCTATCATTTTTCTCCACGCCGAAGGGCAAATTACTTTTGCATTTTCTAGCATGTCAGAGATGCTACCGGAGTTCACGCATGTCACTTTTACAGAATTCCCGCCGGGAAAGATGGCAGTAGCCCACATAGGTTTAACCTACCACCTACTCTGTACCAGTGTGTGCCTAGAATGTACTCCTTGCACCTGGAAGCTTCAGACCAAATGCGGATCCTGATTTCAACCCAGTGGTGAGCTACCATTGGTGCAACAGGTGTGGTGGCACCAGGACCCTAGTGGCCTGAGGGGCCCATTTAGAGATCGAAAATGGATGAAAATACAGGAGGGAAAAAAACAGAGGTGAATGAAAGTGCAGAAGGCACTAGACAGAGTGGATAGAAAGATTAGAGAGAAGGAGAAGAGAGTAGTGAAAAGAAGCGAGAAAGAAAATGAATGGAGAGAGATAGAGCGAGAGAAAGGGGGGGAGGAAGGGAGTTTTTTTTTATTTATTTTTTTATTATTTTTCAAAATTTGCGCCCCATTTTACAATATTTTCCATTCCATTATAGCACAAAAAAAAGGAAATTCAAAACCATGAGATCATATTCATACAATAACTTTTTCAAACAAAAACATAAACAGCAGAATTGCTATAAATCATAACTTTAGACATTACGTGCTTTTTATCTCTACTGCTCTCTGTCTGCTTTTCCACTGATCTAATGGTTGCCAGATTCTGTATCCCAATGCTCTCGCTCTCCTACCCTTCCTTTCATAGATAGCTTTCTCCAGATTATATGTTGAGATCAATCTAGCTATCCATAGTTGGAATGTTGGCGGGACCCTATCAAGCCAAGCCCTTGCAATTCCAATTCTATAGACCGCAGCTACCATAAACATAAATTCGATATGGTGAACCACTGTTCCTTCCGACACTCCTAATATTATCATGTCATCTGACAGTTTACTCTTAACTCCCAAAGAAATCTCCAAAAAGGTTTCAATTGCCATTTTTAGTGTATGTAGTTGCGGGCATTGAGCAAACATATGGACAATGTCCGCCTCGTTTGAATCACAACGTGGGCAATTAATTCCTGTGTTTCCACCCCACTGGGCAATTCTGGCTGGCGTATGATATAAGGAATATAGTGTCTTATAGTGTTGCGATTGAAGTGTCGCAGAGCAGAGAACTGTCTGCCCTAAATCCAGCGATGTCTGTAAATCCTCTGCTGTCACTCCCACCTTTGCCGCCCATTTATTAGCATATTAGCATATTTTTCTCGGTCATCAGATTTTAGTATATACAGTTCTGCATACAGCTGTCGAATTGTACAATGGTCCGCCTTCTCCAGATAATCCATAATTCTACTGTGTTCAAAACCTATTAATCCACCTGTTTTTTATTTACAAAGTAACTTCTTATCTGTAGATATTTAAAGAAATTGTTCCCCATTATCCCGTGTTTTGATTGTAAATCCTAAAATTGTCTAATCACCCCCTCTGTATCCAGTAGATCCCCTATCTTCCTGATCCCCTTATTCTCCCAGACCTTCATGATTGCGTCTCTAAATATACCTCCTGGGAGTGAGTGATTACCATATAGACGCGTATAGTAATTATATCTACCCATGCCGAGCTTTTTTGCCACCGCTTTCCACACATTATTTGCTGCTCGTAAAGTCTTGAACTTAGTATGCTTAAAGTAGTTAAAGTCAACTGTTTTCAGTAGGCCATTCTCGGCTTCCTCTCCCACTAGTACTCTATATACATTAGTGTAACTTGATCTGCCCTCTTGATTCTCTTTGGCCCCCCCCACCTAATAATCCTTGTGTATATTGCAAAACTGCTGCCCAATAATAAAATCTAAAGTCTGGGGCCCCCCATCCTCCTTTCGCTCTCGGAAGTACCATATATCTGTATGCTCTTCTAGTCTTCCCTTGAGCCCATATCAATCTATTGTGTATTAATTCCAGTTTCCGAAACCAAACCTGATCAAAGAATAATGGGATTGCTCTAAAAAGATATAGGAATTTCGGAAAGGTAATCATTTTAATGACGTTTATCCTACCCAATAATGTTAGATGTAAATTATGGATTCTTTCGGTATTTCTTTTTACTTTATCTAGTGATGGATTCATGTTAAGTCCTACTAGGCTATCTAGGTCGGTAGTCACCTTTATCCCTAGATATGTGGCTGCAGTGACTATTCTAGTGTCTTGGTATATTGTAAACTTATTCTGTACAATCTGGGTTTTGCCTTTATTAATCGAGTAGCCTGCGATTATCCCAAAGTTAAAAGCCTCTTCCTCTACTTCCAGTATTGATCTCCCTGGGTTTGGTGTTATAATAGCCACGTCATCCCCGTATGCAAATAGCTTATATTCCATACCATGTAACATAACCGGGTATATATTAGCATTGCTTGCTAATTTACTTAAAAAAGGGTCTAGATATAGAGCGAATAGCAAGGGGGAAGCAGGGCAGCCCTGTCTCGTCCCTAGTCTAATCTGTACTGCCTTTGTGTAATTTTTATTTATTCTAACCCTTGCTGTTGGCTGTTCGTACAGGGCCTGAATTGCCTTAATGTAACCCTCGCCTATCCCGAACCACTTCATTACCTTCCACAGGTAGTCCCACAAGACCCTGTCGAAAGCCTTCTCAGCATCGAGGAATATAGCCGCGACCGGGTCCCGTGTCACCTCTGCAGCATCCAAAATCATAATCATTTGTCTGATGTGCTGTGTCGTGCCTTTCCCGGGTATGAAGCCATGCTGTGAATTGATGACTAACCCTTCAATGACCTTACTCAGTCTTTGAGCTAGTGTTTTGGAGAAGATTTTTGTATCTGCGTTTAGTAGAGTGATTGGCCTGTAAGAGCCAGGCTCTAAAGCTGGCTTGTCCTTTAAAATCACTATTATATCAGCGCCTGCCCATGACTGTGGTACTGATCGTCCTGTCTGTGCCTGTCTAAAAATCTCTAACATATCCCCCCCAATAGATCCCAAAATGTCTTGTAAAATTCGGCCGGTATTTGGTCTGGTCCTGTAGCTTTCCCCGCTGGAAGTTTGTTCACGCCTCCCTTACTTCCTGTAATGTTATTGGGAGGTCTAATTCTACTTTAGCTTCTGGGTCTAATGTATCATGATGTATCCCTGCCAAATATTCAGTTATCTTCTCATCTGTGTTACTTATATTTGAGTCATACAGGTCATCAAAAAAACTCTTGAAAACCTCCTGTATTTTTTCTGGTGTATTAACCTTATTGCCCAAACTCTCTCTAATTTCCTTTATATCCCCTTTTGATAGATTTTGTCGGGTACGTATTGCTAGCAGATGTCCAACTCTTTCATTGAATTCATAACACTTTTCTATCTTCATCAAGTAGTTCCCGGCAGCTTTCTGTGCCAGGCTTATCCCTGCCTCTGCTTTATTCAGTTCTATATCTAGTAGTATTTCCTCTATTGGCTCTCGATTACATATAGCCCTGATTAATCTCCCTTCTAAAATCTCCAACTCCCTCATCTTATTATCCATCCTGATTTTCTCCTTCTTAGATCTTTGTAATGTATAGCTTAGTGTTCCACCCCTCACCCCGGCCTTGAATGTATCCCACACCATGTTGCTCGTAGCTGTGTTCCTATTGTGCTCCCAAAATTGTGGTATCCATCCCCGCATATGACTAATATATCCAGGCTCCTTTAGTAAGGCTCTCTCGAATGTCCATGTGCTGTTTTTTGCCGCTGTGCTACTGACCGATGGCAGGGTTAACACTAATGGGTTATGATCTGAAACTACCCTGGGCAGCATTTCTAGTTTAGATTCATTCATTATTGATCTTGATATAAAAAAATAATCTAATCTTGCTACCATCTTGTGGGGGGCAGAATAAAACGTGCTCCCTGTTCCACTTGGGTTCTTTTCTGCCCAGACATCCACTAATGCGTTATGTGCCGCCAGATTATGTATGGCCTTACTTGTTTTTTTCTTTCGCTTAACATATCCTGTTCTATTCGACATACTCCCTCCATCCAGACCATTGATGTTAAAATCTCCACAACATATTACTGGTTCCGGCCATAGAGCCAGTTCCACATCTAAAAACTCAAAAATCCCTGGTTCATCATCATTTGAGGCATAAACTGATACTACTGTAGTATATTGTGGTTTCAACTCGTGTAGACAGCCTAGGAGCAGGCACAAGCCCGTAGGCAGACTGAGTGTTTGAGCATTCCCAGAATTTGAGCCAGGTCAGTGAGACAGAATAATGATAATCATAACAATAAAGAATTAAAGTTATAAAACTCTATAAAGTGCTTATTTGCTGGTAGGAAAGACTCTTGGCGCTAAAGAAGTGAGAGCGAAGCTCACAGGAGGTTATGGAAACAGTCTGGTTTTCAGCTTCTCTTGAGCTCGGGGTGCTCACTAGTGCACCCGACATTCTTTGGGATAATGTTCCAGAGTTAAGTCGCCAAGTATGTAAAAAACGGTTGCCCGCACCCTATGGCATTCTGCTATAATATATGGGCCCGACATTGAACTCCTCTAATACACGCCACAAAACGCACACCAACAGTACAGATTTCACAGAACGCTGCACACCCCTGAAAGCGGAACAGATATACTTCAGTGACACCAAACTATACAATATAAAGTTAAGTATCACAGTGCTCTTAACAGCAGTCCATATTAGGACATGGCACAAAACATAATGCTTGGTTTTGGATCCTATATATTCTTTTTTGCTTTTGTTTACATATTTGGGAATTGTCGGTTCCAATACCTCTTCGGCGCCTTTGCATGCCACAGGATGGGCATTCGTGAAATGGCGCACGCTCAGGTGTGCACCTTCGGGGTCCTCTTTACTTGGGTGCTGCCTCCCGAAAGTACTTGGTATCTTCTGTTGGCCTAGGAGTTGGTTGCGTTCAATGGCCATTGGCTACCTCTACTACCAGCGCCTTCTGGCCATGGCCACCAGTGGCACCTGGGCACAGGTGCTCACTGCGGCGAACAACAAGCCCATCACCCCGGCAGTGGTGCTTCCGGAGAGCAACTTGCGCTACGCCCTGGCCTGGCCTCAGGTGGCGCCCGTCATCAGCATGACCATCGAGGCCATCCAGGGCATGCAGCAGCTGCTGCTGCTGCCAGGGTACGCGCTGGACACCCGCTTCCTGCCCTCGGAGCTGCATGGGGCCTGCTTGGAGTAAGTGGTTCCCATCAACGCCATGAACCTGAAGCTCCACAATGACCCGGACGTGCTGATCGGGCCTGGATGGGTCTACCCAGGCGTCTCGGTGGCGTGCTTCGCCACCTACTGAAGCTGCCCCGGCTGACGACCGGGGCCCTGGCCTTCCGCTTCAAGCTGCAGGATTAGCACTACAACACTACGGTGAGCACTACAACAACACTGTGCACACAAGTCCCACGGCCCTCAAGCTGGGCGAGTTAATTTACCACCTGCACGAGCACTTCAACTAGAGGCAGTCGTGGCTAGAATGACAGGGGACTGTCGTGTGGGGGGAGGTGCAGGAGAGTCTGGAGGAGTTTAATTAAAGGAAAATAAGACATACCTTCCCCGGGTCCCGCACAGCCTCAGTCCTTGGCCGGGTCCCTACTCCAGCTCCTACTGTTCTCCTGAACATGAAGCGGACACCCACAGGCAGCTTTCCTCCCCTCTGCCAATCACAACACCGCAATGGTAGCGTTGTGATTGGTGTGGTGCGCCTGTGGGGAGTCCCTTTTCTCGATATAGGCTTAATGCAGCCTCCATGGAGAAAATGTAGAGTACGCATGACCGCTTTAGTCGGCCTCAGAGGGCCAACCAAACAGACAGGGGCCACAACAGTGGGCTAGTCATGCCTACACTACTTTCCAGCAGACAGACCCTCCCACAACCAGGCACTTCTGCTTTCTCGCAGTGCGAGAAGCAGAAACATAAAATGGTAAAAATACCATTTTGTTTCTGCTTCTCGCACTGTGAGAAAGCAGTGGGGCGACGCCCCCACGTCCCAATGGGGAGCCGGACCTGCGATGGTTGAAAATGGCTATTTTCTTTTCCTATAAACATTTTGATAACCATTTCACCATCTCCACGCCATAGCATAAAGCTATAACCTGCAACAATGGCAAGCCTAACAGGAACAGTAGATGAGGTAATGAGCAAATACGAATCAGCAGGTAGCAGCAATTACTCCCCAACACGCTCTCCACCCATATCCCTCACCTGTCAACCACCTAGAGAGATGTCAGATATCTCTATAATGCATATGTGCATAATAGAGACATCCCTGGATCCAACTATCTAGGAAAATGGGGTCTACCACCCTCCAATATTGAACTTTATCATGCTGGGCGGGCAATTAGCCCCGAGTAGAAAGAGTTTTTGCTGTTACCTTATACATCTTCTCAAATGTGGGGTGATACTAAATTCAAGGTAAGCAAGACTGGACAACCAAGGACCTTGGATAGTGATTCAGCAATGTTGTGATAATCAGATCATATGGAGGAAGTCCGCGTCTACTGAGCAGCATCGAAGTCCTAACGAGGACGATTCCCAAAGCATCAGTCAGTTTTTTATCTAGTCTAGAAAATTCTATGGCGATATTTAAGTTGAATTAAACTATACCAGCCATTTGTACGACTCCTGGCAAGATTCTCACTCATCCAGTAGACATCCTGCAGGAGTTAACTTCCTTTAACTCAGCACTGTATATGGCGGAATATCTGGAAGACCCTACCCAAAGAGGATACATTTTTGTCACAGCTTCCCTTACCTGCTCTCCCTGCCGATCTTCGGGAGGTACTGGACAGATATCTGACGAAGAGGTTTTAGAGGCTATAACAGTTATGACTGTGAAGAAGGTAAAGAGAAGACGGCTTCCCTCTCGAATTTTAAAACAAGGCACTCCCAGACCACCCTTTCCATGCCCTGCCCCCACGGCTGCTGCAGCCTTAAAGGCCGCGGATCTAAGACAGTAGTGACTAGCTCCCACCAGAAGAACGGTCCAAAGTAGTGGTGTAATATCCCTTGACAAGTACGTAGAGTCACATCCTATTCAGGGGCATAGTGGTGGGCAGGATACGAGGGACCGGCCTGTCCATGTTGATATTAAGCTCGCCCATCCCACTCAACACCATTGCAGATGGCACAGTTTTAGAGGAAACTGATTAAATTACCTGCACTCACCTTCCAAAAACAAAGCACACACAAAAATTAAACAGAGCGCGGTGTCCCTTAAGCGGGCATCACACTCCGTATTAAAGTTTAAAAAAAAAAATACAAGTGAGAGCGGTGTCCCTAAAGCGCTGAACATGGAGATACAAAAAAAGCAGCTGCCATTGTACCCGTTGTTAATAAATAAAATAGTGCTCACCCACTTATAAGGCAGACCCTGTAACAAGCCAAGTAAAAGGTCCAGTTGTTATGGGTGGTAACTAAAGGAGACAAGGCGGGTACCAAGGAGGGACTAACAAGCCTTTTTACGAATCAGAAGCCAGCATTTAAGAATTACAATGACACAAGCCAATGACAAATATGTGCGAGTGGGCGGCGGCTTCCACTACATACTCTATTACAGCATGCCTCCCAGAGGCAGCAGTGCATGCGCGCTGCCGCTAGGCTCGATCAAAAAACTGAGAGCACAGAACTGTCACTCCTCCCAGCCCGACACATTCCCAATTCCCCACCCCTCCTACCTCATCCCACAAAAGCTCCCACTAGTATTTACCAGCTGCTCCAAGCAGATGGTAAAGGGGAGCAAGCTCCCAATAGCTGTATGTAGGTATTGGATGGCCTGCCGGAAACCCTATTTCTAACTACACTGTATCACAAGACTCTTAATCGGGGGCGATAGCAGGAATACAGATGCAGGGTTATATGTGCATGTAGATAGCCTCAGTGTCTTATATCAGAATAAAAACTTAGCTTCCTTAGTCTTTGCAAACTAAGCGGGCATAGGTGGCTCTAGGAGGGGGTGATTTTGAGTACAAGACTTTTGTCCTCCTACTGTGCTCAGATCTGTTCTTTGCAGGAGTAATGTAAACTCCACTTTCACCCTGTTGTTGTTACAAGAACATGTGCAGTAAGCTAAAAGGCTCCTCCTTTTAGGACTGCTGGTCCTGTAGTCTGAAAGGGGCCGGAAATGCACACTTGTTTCTTCTAAGGAATTCAAATGGGGCAGCGGCGTGGAAAGGAGAGTTTCCATGCTGAATCTCCTAAACATTGACCAACCACTTCATGAAGATGTCCACTCTAGCCTACTTCCTGTCTTCTGTACACAACAATGACTGGCTGTGTTCCGTTGTACTTTTACATCATTGCTCCTTCCGATTCTCAACTTATGAGGCACCCTGACACAGAGTGGCAAGATCAGAAGCTGCTTCTAAATCAGTTACTTGATACCTTTGCATGGTAAAACACCAGTCTCTTTCCTGGTCCTAAACTGCAGACATGTGTCCAATGTGCTATCATTGGTTAAAGTTCCTACAGAACCTTTGAACTTTCATGCAACGGAAGGATTCATTAAAACCTCAAGCGACCGTGGTTTTCATCCTTTGGAGCAAGGGTTAGGACAGTACTGGGTCTCTGCCACTGAGCACCACTGCCCTTTTGATAGTGCGGTATTGCCCTTACATGCGTTTTGCAAGTCGTGTGAAAGTAGCTGGTTGGAAGATGGTTATTAAACGGATGCTCCCAGTAGCACCCTTTGGTTACGGTTTATGAGGGCCCTTTGAAGATACACCATCACCTGCTCTGGAAACGGTTATGCTCCCAAAATGATGTCTGGTCTGGCATGGAAGTCCCAAGTAATCACTGCACTGTATGATCGAGTAAGTCACTTATGCTGGTAATAGTTATGCAGTCTCCTTTTGTGGTGCATTTGCATACGTTTCCCATCCTGAGAAAGGATCTTGAGATCCCAACGGTACATTTTGGCGATCTGCAATAGAGATCAGAGTGCAGCTTCACACAAACAGTTGCAGCCAGAGCAAGTGGGGGTCATCTTTTGACTTCTACTGTTCATACTATGCAATTGTCATTAAGCGAGCCAAGAGGCTGTCAACAAGAAATGCTCAAAAGGGTGGTCATCCCTACTGTTTTGTCACACCACTAACTCCTCTAAACACTGGATATACAAGGAATGGTAGCAAAAATCACCTCTAAGGACATGCAACCACTAAAGTCTTGTTGGAAGGCAGACCAGACGGAATGTAAATCACTACAGAATGCACACCACAGTTATCCTCCCTGTAAAATTTGATCTTGAAGCCACAAGATTTGACGCTAGTCTCCAAATAAACATCGGATTCAAAGGGTCTGTTTTTGTTCCAGTAGTAGGTATTCTCATCTTTTTTCTACTTGGAATCTTCCCCTGACTGGCCCTCTTTATGGACAGTGAACTCCAAAGGGGACAAGTCAGACCTATTGCATTGGAAGCAGCTGGACCAGGAGATGCCATCTCTCCTCGGATCAGAGGGTAGGTTTACAGTACAGTCCACAACTATCAGCTCCAACTCTATCGGATTTCGGTGCATAAAACTGAAAGCGAGAGTCTGTCCAGCCTCCAGTGCCAGCAACTACAAAGCCCAGGACTGATCAGCACAAAGATCTGCATTCAACCCAGTATCACCAGGCTGTCAAAGTCTAGGCTTCGGAAGCACTGTTCATTTAGGTTCCAGCACCCATGCCCACTTGATGAAGGCATGAATGTAAATGTTACAGCAACAAATAATTCACCAATAACCACTCTAGCCACTGAGACCAGGTTATCAAGCAGGATCAGAAAATCAAGAGGAAGGGGACACTTTAATGAGCTGGTAATCTCCGGGCCTTTGAACACCAGTCTGATATTCCAGATTTTGTCGCCAGGATCGCCCCAGTACCGTATGTTATGATGATGATGTCCTCTGCCATGAAGAGCAATGAGTTAAAGTTCCACCTATATAGGGAGACCAAGCATCTCAATAAATGAGAAAATGTATCATCTCTCCCTAAGATAGGCCCAAATTGTGATTGCAAACTAGCGGTTTCTTCTGTGGCACTAGTTTAATAGGCTCGCCTCCGGGCTTAGACTCAGTACAGCTTCGTAGAAAATGTGGACAAAGAAACTGCAGAACAAACTGGTGATGAGCCAAGACAATCAAATATAATTGTCAGTGACTTGTAATACCATCTGTCTAAAGTGCCTTTGGAAAGGTACTGCTGTGACTACTCGCATATTATACACTTACTACATCCTTGTAAGAAGAAATGGCGGAGGACTCTACATCATTTAATAGCTCTATAATTTAAATCTAATTCTCTACTATTAGGTTAACAATGCTGACTTTGCTTAGGTCATGGCAACTGCCCCGAAAAAAGGGCTACATTTATTGGGCCCACAAGAGGCCTAGTTCCATATCCATACAGGATTAACATGCAAAAACTACGTACACAGTGAAACACAAACACTACCAGTAGAGGACACAGCTATTTGTATAGATGCAAAGAATAGCAATAAAGCCAAATACCATGGCCATGCTGGTGGCCTTCTGCACAGCATCCCTAACCATACCTAAAATATAGTCTTGTCACTGGACTCTTAACTAGCCCTGATCCTTCGGAGCCTATACAATATATAGTTCTGAGTAAACTACCTGTAATTTTTTTTGTTTGCATCCAGGAGTGTCCAGTTCACAGGTGAAAATCCAGCTTGGCCTAGATCTTCCTTCCACCATAGAGGCAGAGCTGCCATTGGTGAAAGTGCATCCTTCTTGAGCAGCATGAAAGTACAACTCTGGTGTGTCAGGTCCCTGAGGCTACAAGCATCTTGTGAAGGAGTGGGTTAACATGCAAAAGGATCAACTGCTGTATAACCAGTTTAAGACCATTCCATGCCTGCAACACTGGCTCTAACCTTGTGATGGTGGACGCTGTGCCAAAATTACGGCCCCCAACTTATGGTTCCAAGTGGCTCTAAGTATTTGCGGGGGCGCACTGCAGGGAACTCTACATCAGTGCATTATGGGAAAAGGAAGATGTTACTTTGCATAAAGGTTTTGGAACTGAAAGCAATTTCTGACGAGGAGGGCGTTCCTTCCAGTGGTGAAATTCAGAGTGGTGGCGATACACACAGCAATTATCATCAATTCTGAGGAAGCAGCAGGATATCCACTCTCCACCTCTTTGCTGGCTGGCAGTGGTATCATAGAAACGGGCCTTACAGCATGGCATGTTACAGCTAGTCTTCTACATTGCGGGGATTGACACCTGCACAGCGGAGAGCTTGAGCAGGTGTCGCCAATCATCTTAAGGGGGAGGGGGGGGGGGGGGATTCTGCGGTCTCTAACTCTTTCTTCGAGATCTTGTATTGCCCAACCATAGAGCCCTAAGCCACTCAAGTGAACACCTGACACTCACTTGAACTTCCAGATGACCAGGAGTCCCACTCCTTGGGAGACAGTCCGACATTACACTGGACAGGCCATGCTTTCCTACAATTTCATGCATCCTAAAAAGATTAGATAAGCTAACCTTGTGGACCCTCTTGGAATTGTGTTCGTTCACTGGACTTATTTGATCAGCAAAAGAAAAGCCACAGCCACCATCACCAGAGGAAAACCCTCCTATTCAGAGAAAGGGAGAAGAGTGTTGCATCACTTCCTACCATTTGCTCAGCTTCAGTACTGTGTTTTGGAGAAGCAAAGCTTTGCACACCTAGTCTTTTAACTCATCTGGTTTGTGGATGAGGTTAATCTTTCACCACATCTGAAGGTGCAGCTGGACAGTTCAGACATCGAAAATCTTTGAGGGTCTTGGAGGCCATAACAATGTCTCAAGGGCCTAAAGCATTTGTTGTTACTACATCTGGTCTTTCACAGGATGATGCAAAAACCTTTTAAGTGGTTGGCACAATGTGACTTAATGTTTTATTACATAGAATACATCGTTTTTGGTGGCCTTAACATTAGCAGAACATTAGCAGAACAAAAGATAGCAGCAAGGCATTTTCCTTCGGTGGTTTGGGCAACTCCACCCACAAGCATTCTAAAGGTCTTGTTGGAGTTCCATTTGAACAAGGATATCGTTCCTCAGAAAACTTTTCCTCATCTTCATATTTTGTATGCCACAATTTGAAGGTTAGGCATACCTTGGCCTTTTTTCTTCAAAGAACTAGGGACTTGCATTACTTTGTTCAACTAACTTAACTTAACTTTGAAGTAATGAAACAGGTAGAGGTTGCAAAGTCTGGTGCTGCCAAATGAATACTGTCGTGCATTACCTGGTGCAAAATCCTACACAGAAACCAATCTGTCTGAACACACTTCACCAGGGTTTAGGTCATGCCAGTGGCATTCTTGATCCATCTATGGACCCCAAAACAAGTCAAGCAGAGACATAAGTTAAAGCAAAGAGCTATGCAGAATGTGACTATACCTAAACTGCCCGATACGGCCGTCAACTCCGTTTCTCATTTGTAAGTTTTGTGGAACATACCAACAAGTTTGGAATGGGAAAGAGCCAGGACAAAAGTGCAAGATAAAACATTACCATCATAGCAGTACTTAAGCCAGGTACTTGCCTCCTTGCTAAAAGCAAGGAATGACCATTGGTTACATTTTGCTACTTACAAACCATGATCCTTGAGAAGAACCACAGCAGGAAAAAATGCAATGAATGTAACGAATTCTGAGAAATTGTAGACACAGTTTATTGGTTTATTTAACAGATGTTTATGTTAGTGCAAGATGCTTCACCAAAGTTCTTTTTTTTAAACATTTGTTTGACATTATATGATAAACAATACACTTGAGTCATGACATGTCACAGTAGAAGCATCATTACAGAGACCATGGCATATCCAGGAGGGCCAACGAACAAACAAAAATTGGTCATCTGAACTCAACCAGTGCATGCTGCCATGTAACCAGAGCGGGGTGCAGTCCAGTAGTCCACTACAGATGTGATAACCGAATAATAACGCCCCATACTCCTAATGGAGTGTCCCACCCAATATGATACAACTCCGAATATGCAAGGCCTCAAAGGGGTACCTGTTCATTTCAGGCTTTGTCATTGGATTAGGACTAGAGCAAGGGAAAGGGGAACTGCAGATACAAATATATGAAAACGAAGAAAAAAGGTAACCAAAACAGTCTCCGGGTTCACACAAGTTAGTCAATAAAGAGGAAACTAAAACAGGGATGGAGATGTACGATAACCTAGCGTAGGCAAATGGGTGTTCACCCAGGTGATAGAACAGCATGTAGAATTTTGCGGGGGGGGGGGGGAGATGCATCAATGAGGACTGCAACAAAAGGAGGCAACAGTGCACCTCAAGTATACAGCAGACAGACACATCTACTGCTTACTCCCCTCCTCGTCTGCGTCTCCCGATGAGTCTTCCCTGTCCCAGGCCTTGCCTGTCAGTCAGGCCCCCCTCCACAACAACCACTGGGTGCTCCCAGGCCTCCAACACCTCTGTCCACATCCCAGCGATCAGTCATCTCCACAACGAGCACCCAGAGCACCTTCTCTAATCCAGGACCATTCCTCTGTCCTGGACCACATGGCGACAAACTTCACCCACTTACCTACCACCGGCCCCTTTGTAGACTTCCAGCCCATTGCTATCCTCCTCTTAGCCAACTAGGGCCAAATCGAGGAACTCAGACTCCACTTTCCATTTCCAAGGTATATGAACCAATCCCAGAAGGCAGACTTCCAAATTGCAAGCGAGAGAGCGGCCCAGAGTGGCATTCGTGGTAAAGGTCAAATCTTCATCCAGCGGCGTACATTAAGGGGAACCACATGGTTCAAACGATGCACTGCTTGTGATTGGGAACTTTTCCCTTACCACTTTTTAGGAACTAGAGTCTGTGGGGTGTTCGGTAATTTAGAGGGACATAATTAAATTGAGCATATTTGAATCTCTTCTTCCTGGAGACATTAGGATATGTCACAACCCTGCGCCACTCTGGATCTGTAAGGTCTCGTCCCAGTATCCCTCCCCATCTATGCCAAAGTGCCCACAGGAGTTTCTGGACCATTTCGGTCAGCAACCTATAAAACCGGTTCACCAAATACCTCGCCATGCCTATGGATACCAGTAGCTGCAGTACCACATGTGTTATCTGTTTATCACACCCCTGGCCCCAAAGTCCTTAAATGTCCATGTCAAGGCTTCATGGGTTAGAAATTGTCCCGGGGTAGTTAGCATTGGGCCAACAAATGTTCCACCTTCTTGGGGGTATCTAAGGGAATGGGGCCCTCTAGGTCAAAGAAATGTCCTACAGCTATGCAAGTTGCTCCTCGCCAACCCACAAAGGAAGGCCAAGTTCCGGGAGTAATTATCGATGACCGGGGTCAGAGGGGAAGGAAGAGTGGTCAACCTTCCTCTGAGTGCACCAATCCCACACCCTCCGAAGGGAGCTCGTGGCTGGGGAGATAGAGGATGGGTGACCCATTATTTTGCTGGAGGAATTTAACTTGCTACAACGAGGTCTCAGCTACAGCCCTGTCCATGAACAGTCAGTGTTTCTCTGACTCTGTTTTGGACCACTCAACTAAATATCGAAGTTGGGCTGCATAAATGTATCGGAGCAAGTAGGGCACTTTAAGTTCACACTCTGTTGGGGGGAGCCAGCTTTACTGCTTGCTCATGCTGGGCCCTTTGCCCGCCGAGACAAATTGGTGGAGCGCAGCCTCCAGGGCTGAAATTGTACCCACTGGGGAAGTCAAAGGCAAAACCTAGAAAAAAAAAGAGTATTCTAGGCAGGGTGTCCATCTTTAAGGCTGCAACGCAGCCCAGCAGGGACATAGGATTGCGCAGCTATTGATTCAGCTCTGTGTGCACTCATTTCAACAGCTCTCAGTAATTAAGGGATTTTGTTCGCTCTAGAGTCGGGCCCAGCTGAACTCCCAAGTAAGGGATGGACTCAGTCACCCAGCTAATCGTGTAGGTTTGTTTTAAGGCCTCAACTGTAGGATGGGTAACCGAGATGTTGAGAGCTTGTGACTTTAACCCCTCCCATGCTCATGACGAGTTGAGTTTGTCATGACCGTTAGAAAGCTCACACGCGGGGCTAATTCCCCTGCTGTGCGAGCGTTCTACACGAACAGGCGTGGCCGTGACGAGCTCAGCTCATCATGAGCACACAAGCCACTGTGCTAGTGTGCTCATGACGAGCTGAGCTCGTTATGAGCACCGGGGCGCTGTAAACACCCCTGCCCCCCAGCACAGCAGGGGAATCAGACCCGCAGTGAAGGGGTTAAGAGGTTCATACGGAACCCAGGAGCCTCCCCATACTCTTCCAGCTTTTTTAGGAAAATGACTTAAGCCCTTGCGGGGATTGTCCAGCATGACCATCACATCGCCTGCATATAAACTGATCTGGTGCTCTTCCCCGCCTAGAGGAATTTCTTTGATTCCAGGGTGATCTCACTCGCTGTACGAAGGGCTCTAGAACAAGAGAATAGAGATGGGCTGAGAGAAAACCGCTCTGCCATGTACCCCCGACAAATTGGGAAGCTCTCTAAACCATGCAAGATTCACTCGCACCGAGGCTACCAGGGACCCATAGCTGCTTAAGACCCAGGAATGAAATCATTTGCCTCTGTGGGTCCTTCCCCCCACCCCCCCACCCCCCTTTCGGCTCTGGATAGCATCTGTCATGCATACAGGCATTGATCGAGGTGCGGCTCCAGCCTCTCAGTCAGTGTTTTCCTGTGCCAGGTCTCCAGCGAGACACACTAGTGCTGCCTTCCTCTCTTGGGCCATCGTAGTAGAGTCTGGCCTCGAGAGGCCTCTGCCCTGGTATTTGTCTCCATTGGGACCGACTGAAGCAGGTTCCTGATCTTGCAGCATTCCCCAGTGGTCCCTTCGGTGTCTAAATCTGGAGAAGATGGCAAGGCCACCCCTGATGGAGTGCAGTTGGTGGGTTTTCCCTTCCCATGTGAAGACCAAGCAAAAAGGCTGGCCCCATGAGTAGGTGGTGGTGTGTTCTCGAAGGAAGGCAGTCACCAGGCGGAACTCTGCGCTTCTGCAGCGTGACCGCTGAGAGGTTCTGGAAGAGTTGAAGTGGCTGGCAGCGGAAGTGTACTGGGTTGGGTTCTCTGGCCCTATGAAGGATTTGTTCCTTCGAGGCAAAGCTATGTACACATGCCAAGATGTCAGGGGCAGCTCGGAGAGGTCTCAGGCAGTGGACTCTAGTCGGATGCCTGCATGTCCCCCAAGACCTAGGCGAAGATGGCAGTGACGTAGTCTGACATTTCCTGCTTACGTGGCCATTGGGGAATTCCTGATTCTGTTATTGCGCCTTGATCGGTTTGAAGGCCTCAGTGTGGGCCTGATGGTCGATCTGCTGTCTGTGAGGAGGAGGAGTTAATGCCTCAGCTGCTCAATTTCTTTGTACCTGGTGATCTCTTAGTTTTCCAGGGTGTCCACTCTGTCCCCAATGCCTGAATATTATTTCCATATCTCCTGCAGATTCTGTGCCAGATCTCTTTTGATAAACTGCAGATCTTCCCAGACGGATGAAACTAAAGTCTCCAGGTATGTCTGGGTGGCCGATGCTTCCACTCAGTCCTCTGGAGGTGGGCGGCCACCTAAGGAGGCCTAGTTGATTCATGGGGGCGGGAGGAGGCAGCAGAGGTGAGCATGTCCATCAGGGAACTGTCTTTCTTGGTCCGGGGCGCAGCCATATCTTCTTCTGCAGCGGTGTCACCTACAGCTCCGTACTCCCAAGAGCAAGTGTAGGAAAGTAGGATCTGCTTCTTTGGTAACCCCCACTCCTTGATGTGATGCGGTTTGACTAGTCTGACTGGGATCCTGCTCCACAGGACCCCAGTCTATCTGTGTTCTCCCTAAAATGTTATGTTAAGTACTTCGGTACATCCCAGGTTGGATACTGGGGTTCTCTGATCAGTCCCTAGTTTATGGTACTAAGGTACCCAGGGCATAGATACCCGAGAGGTCTCCCATGGGCTGAAGCATGCATTATGCCACCTATGAGAGACCATGCAAAATGAAACTACAGGTCTGCCATTGCAGCCTGTATAAGTTGGTGCTCGCACCACTCACTAAAGATATCGGTTTCCTATTTCTAGGCTCATTGCACTTCGAACTAAGCTCCCTACCTTCAGGATTGCAAAGGCCTGCTATAGGGGTGACATAGGTTTTAAGTGAGAGGGAGCCCCTGCATGAGCAGGACATCCCTGCAGCCTAGGGAGTCCATTCTCCCAGGTCGCCCGTGAGGCAGCCATACACTATATAGAGGGTCACCGGGTAATTACGCGATAACCATCTCGAAATGGCACCAACAAATCCTTTCAGGTTTGATAGCAAACATGTTGGATTCCTACCGCCACATTGTAAACGTTGTGGGAGGTATGATTCCAAGCAATGAAAGAGCCCTCCGTTACGCTCCGTGTTCCCAGTGCCAACCTTCTAAACCTAGACAGCACAAAATGGTTGCTGCCTACCATAAACCCATTTCTGCCCTGCTGCTGAGCCAAGCTCGAAAAGAGGAAGGTGGAACAATAGGCATCCTATCACGGGAGGTATGACCACCTTCCAGGCAGGATTTAGTGCATTAGGACTGGGTGGGTGGGTTGGTCAGCGCCCGTAAGTCTGCATGAGGGGCACATTTGGTGTCCCCGTGCATAGTCTAGGTTAAATCAGTCCTGGGAGCTGTTGGCTCCCGCTCTGGCACGAAACTGAACAAAGCACATGTGAGTAACCTCCCCCCTGTCCAGACCCTCCCCTGGGAGGGTCCGCGGAATCTTCCCAAGCCTTTCCCTAGGGTACTTAAGGGCTTACCCGGTGTAGGTCACTAGATTTGTTGTGAGAAGATTCAGTTCAGACACCACTTCTACTTCTGTCTGGGCCCTCTGGACTTCCGTTAGCCCAGACTTGGTATCCCCTTCCAGTTTGATGCATCGTCTGTGCATCATACAGGAACCTTCCAAGGCCTGTGAAGCATCAAGGGCACCTGAAGAAATCTCACTTGGAGCTAAGGAGTCACCCCCCTGCATTTGCAGGCACAGTAACTTAGTCGATAGGTCTACAGATGTTGAGCTCCTCCGGGCTTCGTGGGCTCTGCAACACAGGTGGTGGTTTTCCACAGCTTCCAAGGCCTGCCCTGCCCTCTCACCAAGTTTGAGGCCAGCATCTCTTGTGGGGTTTACAATAAACGAACCCCCGTGCACAGTGTCCAACTTGCAGTTGCAAAAGCTTATTGGCTTCCTTCCAAGATGATCTTCGGGCTCCAAGTAGCCCCAACCTCGAGCATCTCCTGTGACTAGAATCTTAAGCCACACTGCATCGTCTGCATCATGGCCTACACCTTATGGTGAGCTGCTTGAGGTCCTCTCGTGACTGAAGTGCCTCTGGCCTGTGGGTCCATTTGGGGATCAACTAGTTTCTTTTGGTATACGGATTGCTCGGGCCTACATGGACTCCCCTGCCTTTGGTAAGTCCCCGGACCTTGCTGGTCCAGACGTTGCTCCTGCTTTGAATCATGCAATGGTTGCATTTGCCAAGGCTTGTTGGTGCTTTCAAAGCAGGGTAAACACCTACCATGATGAGAGCAGCTTCATGCAGGCGGTAGGTCCTGCTATCCATCCTATACTCAGGGGGGGTGGGGGGGGTGGGGGGCGTAGGCACTTGGACACAGATGCGGAGGCTCGTTGGGGAGCTTTTCAGTACCACAGAGGTCCCTCCATTTGATAATTGAGTTCTGTGTGTGGGTCTAATTAGAGGGACTGGAGTATGGCATGCTCTAGAGTCCGGGCTGTGCTAAGGGATGCCCCTTCTAATTGGTCGTGGGGGCTCAACCCCTTCATCTTCACAGGGGGATAGTGTGGGGGGGGGCCCATGTGCCCCTTCGATTACTCCTTGGCTGTGTTCTTTTTAAGTATGGCCTGCCTCCATGTTGCTCGCCACTCCCAACTCACCGGGTGGGCACAGGCCGGTCCTGTGTAGGCCCCGCCTCCGTACACTGGGTACCCGCGGCTGCAGGGTTGATTCACAGCATTCTCTAGGAGGAGGGCACGTCCGACACCTTCCGTCCTCTTCAGGCCTGCGGCCTAATGGGGCCAGAGCAGTCGTCGATTCCACCACTGCCGAGGCTCGCCACTCATTTGCCAGTCGGGTGCTGCCCTGCGTGCTTCGCGGTCTGTGCCTACATCGCCCAGGAGGGTCCACGGCTCCTCAGAGAACGCCTCCCGCCCCTACAATCCTCTTTGGCCTCATGGCCCAAGCAGTCGCCTCCTCCAGAGCTGCTGGGACTCACCGCCTGTCCACCTCGCAGGTGCCCCCAATGTACTTTGCTTTCTGGGCCCAGTCATCCAACAAGAGTTTGTGGGCTCCCCAACGGCCACAGGGAATAGAGTCAACCACGTAGGTGGCGATGTTGTAGTTGCGCAGGGCTATGTTGGAGCCAAGACTGGAGGGCTTCTTCCTTTCTTAATCCCAGTCAGCAGAGCCTCACGTGCCGAAGGAGCCCCCACCCCCCCCCCCCCCCCCACAGTGTGAGCACTGGGGACCTCAAAGGCCACAACTTTCAGCGTCTTCTTGTTATGGGGCAGACCAAGAGCCGAGCGCCACTTCCCACTGTCCTTACCGGGATCGGGCACACCCTCCAGCCTGCTGATGCTGGGTCTGCTCCACTCTCTCGGCTTGCTGGAGTCCTCAGGTCGTGCTCTCTGTAGGCACCGCCCTGTGCCACCGATTATCTGGACCCGGTTCGCTTAGAGGGCCCACAAGGCTCCTGGGGGCCACAGGGCTTCAAATTGAACCCCCTGGGAACATGGGTGGCAGGGATCCACAGTGTTCCAACGAGGCCAGAACAGAGGGACCGGAATATGCTTCTGCTCACTCTGCCATCTAAGTCACGCCCTGTGCTCTTTAAAGAGTCAGCGTATAGTGACTCAAACTTCGGGGCCAGGGGCCCTTCAAAAGCAGAGTAGAACTCCACAGGCAGGACATCAGGGCACTGTGTTTTCCCCATAGCCATTCCTTGATGGCGAACCAAACTTCCTAGATGGTCACACCCCTGACCCCCCCCCCGGTCCTCCCTAGCCTTGTGGGTAAGTTCTCTCAGTGGCAGTCATTTACGAAAGGCAACCTGTATCCCCAGCGATAGAGCCACTGAAAGCATATAGAATTTTTCATAATATTCTCGAAATGAGATGATGGCCTTGGAAAAATAAAGGGACCATCTTCAGTTACGAGTTGTGTGATAGGAACCCCTCGGGATTCTGGCTTAATGAGCCAAGCTAAAAGCTAACCTGGCCGTCCGTCTTTATCCTATGCCTTAACGATAGTTCTTTTCATGACACCACAGGCGTTGTAAAATTGTATTATACTGTTCCAGAGCCTCCCAAAATCTAGGTAATGCAACCTAGTCTGTTCCCAGAGCATTGTTCAACCCATGCTACCTATTATCCAGTGGCTGGAGTTCCCCATCCTGCTCCCTCCAAACTCCGACCGAGTGTCTTAGATAGGGACCATGAACCACCCCCTTAAAGGCTTACCACCCATTGGCCTTCTACTTCCCCCATAAGGACAGTATGAACAAGACCCTAACAAAGTTCAGGACCACCAGCTCCAGGTGCGTTTGAGCTGAAATCTGCTATGTGGCAAAAGCCCCTCTCCCAGGGGGGGGGAATAATCCCGGGTCCCCCTGCCCCCACCCTCCCCAGAGTCTCAGTAAGTGTATGTTGTACCAGGTGAGAGACCAGTGAAAAAAGGAGAGGTACCCCTTAAACTACTATTCGAAGGTAGGGGTTTCAATAGGGTGACCCAGTTTCTGGTCACCCTAGATATTGAAGCCCTCTACACGAATATTCCACAAAACGACACCATGGAGGACGTTGCTTCAATTCTGGAAACAGAGGACTTAAGAGGAGGCAATCTTGACTTCATTATGTCATGCATCTTCTTAATCCCTAAGAGAAATTTCTTTCTCTTTAAGGATGAACTATACCTCCAGATCAAGGGGACCAGTATGGGGGCCACATGTGCCCCCAGCCTGGCCTGCTTATATGTGGGTGACTGAGTTGAAGCACATTTTCAATGAAGCTGCCCCTTTCTTTGAGAACATTTCCTGCTGGCACCGCTACATAGACGATATAATTTTTGTCTGGAGCGGTGCCAGCGAGGAATTAAGCAGCTTCTTAGAATGGCTGAATTTGGGTGACCAGAATTTAAAATTCACCGGACACCATAGCAATTCTATGGTAGAGTTTTTAGATATCATTAAAGAGGAAGAAGGTAGCCTCAAGTTTGAGCTGTTCACTAAGCCAACTGATAAAAACTCACTTCTACGTTACTCTAGCAACCACCTGAAAGCACAAAAGGATAATGTGCCCTTTGGCGAGTTTCTCAGATTGAGGAGAAACTGCTCTAATCTGGAGGATTTTTATAAACATTCAGAGACAACCAAGAGAAAGCTGAAAGAAAGGGGTTACCCGAATAAACTCATCAAAAATTCTTTTAAACGTGCACGGTTTTATAATAGAGACAGTTTATTAGACCAAAACAAAATTCGTCCCGATACCAATATAGATAGAATAACCTTTGTGACCCAATACTCACACGTCAGCAATCAGATTAAAAATTAAGTGTGAGCGCAAAACCCGTTCCGCTCGCGGATTTCGCAGATTTTCGGTAAATCCGCGAACTCCCGCGAATTTACCGAAAATCCGCAAGTGGCGGAGTCGGGGGCAAAAGTTCAAGCCTTCAAGCTTGAAGTTGTAACTATTTTAGGATGGCGCCGGCAAGTTGCAACAACAGGAAGCACTAATAGATAAAATAAGCACCTGCTTTATTTTATCTATTAGTGCTTCCTGATGAACCTAATTTAGTAACTATTTTAGGATGGAGCTGGCAGCTTGCCGGCGCCATCCTAAAATAGTTACAGGATTATAGGTTGACAGCTCACTCAAGGGACCCCTGCGCCCTTCGGGGTGATTGCATAGTAACACACACATGGTCGCTGGAACTAGTTGAAGCTCAAATTCAGTGATTCATTCATCAGCCCAAAAACAATCGTGAGCATCGTCGAGGCTGGGCAGCTGTGCCTTTTTCCCAAATCTACCGTCGAAAATCAGCTGTGATGCTGGATAGAGGCCTTTGTATCCTTGACTTTCACGAGCGCAATCCTCGTGCTGTTCCTGTGACCAGGAGCTTCTTTCTCTTGATCTGCTGCTCTGAACAGTCTCTGACATTTTATACACACAAGAGGCATGTGAACTCGCATGGAAGCCCCGCACGTTTGGTCCCGCTCACACGCTCGCGGTGTGCACCGTCTTCCTGCCATTTACCCACTATGATGGACAGCTCACTCAAGGGACCCCTGCGCCCTTCGGGGCGATTGCATAGTAACACACATGGTCGCTGGAACTAGTTGAAGCTCAAATTCAGTGACTCATTCATCAGCCCAAAAACAATCGTGAGCGTCGTCGAGGCTGGGCTGGTGTGACTTCTTCCCAAATCTACCGTCGAAAATCAGCTGTGATGCTGGATAGAGGCCTTTGTATCCTTGACTTTCACGAGCGCAATCCAAATCCACAAATTTGCAGATTTTGCGGATCCGCAAATACGCAAATCCGCGGATCGTGGATCCGCGAAATCCGCCGAAGCTTATTAAAAATATAGTTAACAGAAATTGGAAGATCCTTAATTTTGACTCTGATAAAGAACTTCTCAAACCCCTTTTCTCCTTCCGGAGAAACAAAACGTTGAGGAATTATCTGGTCCACATGTACAAACCTCAAAAAGAGACCCAGCTCACATTGACAGGAACCAAAGCAGTAGGAAATTTTAAATGTGGCAACTGCTCTATCTGCCCCCATTGTATTGTTAACACCACTCTTGAATACAATGGCAAGAACCTTATCCCCAATACGTTCAACAATTGCCGCAGTCAAAATGTCGTGTACCTACACCTGTGCCCATGCAATTTGGGCTATGTAGGGGAGACAGGCAGAGAATTACGTTTGGGCGTTCTGGAACATAAGTCGGCAATTCCTACCAACAAATGCAACGCACCCCTCACCGACCATTTTAGAGAGCTCAACCATTCATGCGAGGACTTGAGTTGGTTTATTTTAGAAAAAATTAGAACCACTAGACGAGGAGGAGACATAGAGAAGATGAGAAAAACACGAGAACAATGGTACTTTTGCTATTTGAATACTATTTACAAAGGTTTAAATACTAGGGAAGACTGGGCCAAGTGTATATAATATAGCAAGTAGAAACGTTCAATATAGCACATTTCCCTTTATGCCTTGGAGGTTTTGCAACTAGGCAATATCCATCACTTTTAATCACATTACATTGCAGATTACATCTCGATTGTAATTCCAGAGCACTTTGTTTGACGGAGTTCTGCTCGAGACATTGCTGGTCCGGTTTAATTAATCTTAAATATCTAAGATAGGAGCTAAATGCATATAGAATTATCCTGCGCGGTTGATTTTCTTTATCTTCGCGGTGCAATCGACTAGATTGAGAGTCCGACGTCTCGTATTTTCGCGGACCTGACAGCCAGTGTTTACTAATTCTGATTGGTTGAAACTTGAATGTTTCCTCATACCTATCCGCAATAACACATCTTCATGGCAGCGGACCACATAGGAAGCTTTACAGCTTCGCGGACACTACCCGTGTCTCCGAGTCTCAACCAATAAGGAGACGACTTTCTTTATGGAAATCATTTAGCTACGAGAAACTGAATTCTGATAGGTCGATATTTAAACCAATCTCACCCGGATATTTAAACCAGGAAGCGTTTCATACAGGTTCAGGAAACGCCACGCAGATAGATGCTCCAGCGTACAGATTTTACATAATAGGTAAGCGCTATGAGGAATAACGTATGGCTCGTATCTACCCTAGACGTACTTTTCTCTACCCCCTGCACGAATCTTGGGTTTTGATACCCTCTATATTTACTCGATTTTTTACAGAAAACTACCCTTGTATCTGAGATTCACAGACTCGCTGGGCTGTGTCTTCGCTGATTGCAATTAGGAGCAGATATTAAGCGTGTCTCCATACTGTGTCTTCCCGCCAATAAACCACATGCAGGTATGCCTGGCTGTACTCTTTTACACTTAGTAGCTGTAGGAGAGTAGGGTCTGCAATCCTATGATCACCCAGATTTTTTGCTTTTGTTTCACTGGTTTACGACTTTCTCTGGCTGTGGGCCTGCTAATCAGACCCACAGCCTAGCTGTTCTCTCACTAAATTACAACATGTACCCTAGGTGCATTTACCAATTGGTACTGGGCCACCTTATCAGACCCTGTAACTCATGGCATAGGTGTACCCAGGGCCTACCAGGGGCTGCAGCATGTATTATGCCACCCCTGGCTGGCCACCTAAATCTGACACAAGTGGCTGCACGACAGCTGGGGTAAGGTGGTGTAATCACCCCTTGCTTTAGATATAGTATACCTATATCTAACCCTAAAATGGACACACAGATTCCTATCAGTCACTCCTATGGCAGGCCTTGACAATCCTGAAGGCAGAGTGCTTGGAATCGTGTGAGATGGTGCTCTGGCATGAGCTGAGCCTGTTTGCAGCTTGCGGAACCAAGTCCTAATAGCTGTTCCATGATAACGCATACCATATACTCTTACGTGCATTATAATCCTCGCGGTTATATGCTATCTCTGGTATCGCTTTATCAAAACATGTCGAGTAAGGTGTCATACGAATTGGAATACTAACCCCTCGCCAATTCTGGCGACGGGGTTAGCATTCCACCCTTCTAGAGGGCCACGACATGTATGTAACTGTGAACCCCGGTTAAAGTGAACTCAAGCCTCAGCATCACAAAATGGATGCTGCCACCACAGACACAAGTCTGACCCCCTGCAGCTGGGAGTCCTTCCAGCGAGGGGAGCTTGGACAAAGGGTTTCCTGTCAGGGGCGGTGTTAGCACCATCCCAGACAGGGTTTTGTGTATCCTGGGTAGGCAGGGCTTTACAGGAAGGTGACTGCAAGTGGCACCCCGGTGCTCACTACGCATCTGCCGGCTAGAACCAGTTCCAGGGGCACACCAGCCCCTGAGCTTGGGAAAGTCCGGCATGGGAGAGGGGTGTAACCACCCCCCTTCCTGGTCCCACCCCTAGGGCAGGACCTAGTCGCGTACCCACCCCTTTCTTTGGGATAAAGGCAGGAGCGGGGACCCTTCCAAATTAGATCATCTTTGAATCAAGAAACTACTTTCTACGAAAGGAACTCTCGACTTCTTCTCAAGATTTCTCCCTTGTGAATAAGGAGTAGTCACCCTGCACCCGCAGGCACCATCTAAAAACACTGCGGTTTGCTGCACGTCCTTCCTCCAGAATCCGACCGACCAGCCCGACGAGATCCGGCTTCCCTGGCACCTCTGACCTCTACAGCTAAGCTGAGAACCGTAGGTGCGACGAGACCTCGAGGGACCGGCCATCATCAGAACTGCACGACTTCTATCCAGCACGACCGCCGAGGGATCCTCGTGTGAGTGCTTTGGGGTCCGAGAAGCCACAACCCTGAGCAGCTCCAGCACCGAAGTTCAGCCCTCTAGCATCCACCAGATCTGCGTGGGGCCCTTCTGCTTTTTGGCTGCTCACCGCGTTGTCTGGCTACTAGCCCGCTGGCTTGTGGCCTTCCCGACGACGACCGACGACAACAACAACACTGCTGGTCTGGTTGCTCCAGACTGGCCCTTGCTCCCTTCCAAAAGAGGAGCACCCCGGACCCTCCTGGTCCACTCCAGACGCCATTTTAGGTCCACCGCGTGGGCTTGAATTTGCCAAGACTTGTTGCCCCAATCCTGGGTCCAGCGACGTCGACAGCAGCAACCATCGTGGGACAGCTTGCACCTCCATCCTGGTCGCCGACATCGCCTCCTGGTCCGTGAGACTGCAGAGCCCAGCGTCGCCCACTCACCTGGTCGAGGTGACTCCATCCGGTGCCATCCTGGTGCCCATCTAATCACTGGCTTGTGATTCAGAACTTGGTCCCCTCTGCTTACAGGTGTCTTCCATCTTTGATCCAGGCTTGAATCCACCGAACAGTCTTCACTGGTCGCCTGCCAGCAACTTCTTTCAGGCTCCATAGACTGCAACGAGGATTCCCGACGTCTTTTCAGACCTATGCAGCCGCAGCCCCTGGGCTAGGTAACTTCAGCATTTCGGTGCCCCAGCATAGCCTCACTCTCCAAGGGTCCAGATCCTTTTTCGTTTTCAGCCTAACTAGTTGGGTTCGCCCGAGAACACTAACTTTGCTTTTACTAGCCTCCATAGACTTTGTCCCGCATCCCGCGTGAGAGTGCACACTCTGCACCAGAGTCCCTTAGGCCTCCTACTAGTAATCTGAAGGTTCAGTAACGTAGTCCTAGCGATTCCAAAGCCTATTAGTCCAGTACTTACCTGCTAGTAATTTCGCATTCCACTTTTGTAGTATATGGTTTTTCGTGCCCCTCTGGCACTTGTGTAAATTGTGCAACTTAAAGTATTTTCGTAAGAGTTTTGTTGTGTGCTTAGTACCCTGTCCTCATAAAGAGTACAGGGCTGTTGTGATCTAAATAAATACACTGTTTATTTTCATAACACTTGTGTGATGTCCTTTCACTTGGTGTTCAAGGGGTATATGTGATGGTATAACAGCTGGCTTAACACGCCCTCTAGAGTTTAGCCCGAAGACTGCTCGTATCCATGCTACTAGGATAGCTGGTCTATAAGGTTGACTTACAACCAATCATCAATAAGGGTTGTTTGGACTGATACAAAGTGCTCACTAGAATAGTGAACATTATATATCAGGCCAACTTCTCACATTGGTGGCTTTTCGTGTTCCTTTAGGTTTCATTGAAAACAAAGAAGATTTTTTATAGCATATAAGGTGAGGCCCTATCAGTCAAAACAAGGGGAGCATAAGAACATACCGCGTCTCATTAGGTATTTCCTTATTTCTCAGGTCCTAACAGAATAGTGGAGAGATGTCTAAACAACATTCACAGTTTGGTTCTTTATCCCCCTTCCCTATCTGTTGTACCACAGGCCAGAGACTTATATCGAGGGTATCGTGCTTTCCTTCGAGAACTTTAGAAACGCGCACCTGAGAACATTTCTGCTTTTCTTTTAAACATTTTGGGTAAGATATGTTTTTTGATCTTTAGGGGTAGCACTTTAAACAATAGACCTTAAAAGTTACTAAGTGAGTTTCATGTTAGTTTGGATGTAATACTGCGGAATTTTGATTAAAACGCCCTTCATTTTGACTTCTAGCAGACCCACATGGCTTCGTGCCCACTGACAACGACATAGGTTCTTATTCTATATAGGCCCATTTGGCTTAAACATGACAATTCCTATGTATCAATTATTCAGTAGTTTTCCTTTCACAATATGGAGGGTAGATATTATTCTTGCAATTTATAACATGATACAATATAGTAGAGATTATCTTTAATCCAGGTCATTCACCTTTAATATAATAACATGACTTCGTTTTTTGTCAATCTTTCCTGTGAACTCTTAAAACAATTATTTTACCAATATGCTTGTCACATCGACCCACTGCAGGCTAATATGTAGTTTGGCTTACAGCCGAAAGCAGTTAATAACAAACAGTCCGATTTGGTTCAAACTAGTATACTTTTTCCAATTTGATAAACTATCCAGGAGTTTTTCCATTAGCAAATGGAGGATAGTCAATTTCTCTTACAAACCCAAAATGGTACCAGAATGTTCAAACTACATGTAGGAGACTGTTACATTAATGTCTGTTGATCATGTATTGAATGGGACATATTAAATAGTCTTTGTTAATCTTTTTTAATATGTTGTATATCTATTTTCAGGGAAACCATATGACTCCCTGGTTACGACAGATATTGTTTTAGTCTTGAAAAGGTAGCAAAAACCAAGAAAAACCACCGAAATGCGTCGACGCTTTTACAAGTTGTATAATTCAAGACTCCTTCATCGTTGTAGATATACTGATGTTCTATACATACGACACCGATGTGATTAACTAGGAGTCCGAATATACTAGGAGTATTGTACAATTTTTATGTCTTGCTGTTTCTGTCTTTCTTTTACCGATTATGCATAATTGAATGTTATGTTATCTTTGTGTTGTATTGACTTGTTTTTATTTAAAATTCCCTATATGTGTTCAGTTTATTAATCTACTGCAATTTAGTGTAATTTTTACTGTATGTACACAATAAATTGTGATTTCCTTTTTTATTCAGTGTCATGATATTTATGATTTCCTGTGATTTAGGTTTTAATTGTCCTTACTAAACACTGTTTAGTCCTGTTCAAGGGAATTGTATTTTATTCCAGGTGACAGACACTGCTCATAATCTGCCTGAGATGTAGGCCTAAATTGTCAGACCCCAGTGAGTATACCTCAAGCCCGATCAATAGCCAGCGATGGCCTCCAGGCCCACCACATATTCCTTGTACTCTATGCCCCAACTTGGGATTCTGGCACAGGAAATATAAAAAAACTTACAAAAACCAAACACCACAAATCACAGCAGGCCCCAGTCTCTGCCTGCAGAGTTTATGGCCCCCCAGCTACCATTCCTCACCTCTAGGCCAAGTCCAGGCGGAAGGCAGGGGGCTCTGCGATCTCCACCAGACTCAAGTGGAGGTCAGTCCCCCCCCCCCCCCCACCCCATCGGTAATCTTGCCACTAGGCCCAGAAGTACTCCTCTCTGCCATTTGTACATCTCAGCTGCCGGGGTCTATCGCTCATGCAGCGGCCAGAGCCTAGTTGTGTAGCCTCAGTAAGTAGCCCCATTGAGGCCCCTGCATGTGTGTCACCCCCATGCTGCCATCTTGGAGGCTAGGGCCGCTAGCTTGACACAAAGCCAGGCCTGCCCCCACCACCACAGAGAAGAAACTTTCTGCCCACAAGGAGAGGGTCCCAGGGAAGCCAGCACCAAGGAAGGGTTGGTAGCGCAGCCAGCATTGTCCCAGGCAGCGGTTGTCATAGGATTGTAGTGGGTGAGCACGGAGCAGCAGGATTGCGCATCTGCCATCTTCGACTCACAAGCCACACCCCTGCTCCATGAAAACTAATAGGAGAACAGCTTATGATGGGCATAACCCACTACAGAAGAAACCTAGTGCTGCCAACTGAAAGACTGCACTGAAATGCTTCTCAGCTAGTAACTCTCACATAGGCACTGCAATAAAACTACCAAGCAGTGCACTGGAAACTACAGCACATTCTTCCTTTTAATAAGATTTTTTTTTCTTCTTTTTTTTAGTCCTCATCTGCCCGACACTCGTTCCATAGATGCAAAGAAAACACACCAACCACCTCTCTGCCATCGGGAGCAGGGCCCTGATGATTGAGCCGCTTCGCAAACTGGGCAGAACTTATTACAGATTGGCGGGAGATGAACAATTGTTACTTACCTGTAAACAGGTGGTTCTCCAGTATTGGTGTCTTTCATAGATTCACATGCTTGAATATTCCCCGTCGTCGGAGTGGGAGTCCCACTGTAAATAAAATAGCAATAAATACTAAATATATATAATAATATATAATAAATATATATATGCATAATAAGGAAAACCCCAAAAAATGCATACAAGAAGCATCTGGTACCTAACCAAAAGGTTCCACATAGGAATGCATGGGAATAAAGAAGTTCCAATGCAGCCTATCCTTGTCATTATGTTAGTCCAAACTGCAGCCAATCAGGCGCCAGCAGCCCTCTAGAACCTTCTCCTCAGAGCTCAAGCCCTCAGATTTTCGTAGCACAAGAGTGACCACAGAGTCTATGAGGAGAAGAGAGCCTCTGAGGGGAGGATGGGAGGGTCGCATGTGAATCTATGAAAGACACCAATACTGGAGAACCACCTGTTTACAGGTAAGTAACAATTGTTCTTCTCCAGTATTGGGGTGTCTTTCATAGATTCACATGCTTGAATATAGAATAGTTAGCAGTCCGTCTCCCAACACAAAGTTTCCAGAATGCAATGTATAAACAAAAGGTTGGAATCAACAGGTGTAAAACCCATGCCATAGAAGTTATACAACTATATGTATACATAGAGAAGACATGCATAAGACTGGAAACCATTAGGAGGAGGGTAGAACAGAGGCTCACCTTATTGAAAAAGATTACGGAGCACAGCTTGTCCCACTGCGGTATCTCCTTCAGCCATGGCACCCAGATTGTAGTGCTTTGTGAACGTGTGCCTGCTGGACCACGTGGCTGCTCTGCAAATCTGATGCAATGGAACTCCGGCAAAGAGTGCAGTCGAAGAGGCCATAGACCTGGTAGAGTGGGCCCGTACTGCAGTCTGTAAAGGCTTTCCCGCCTTCTGATGGCAGAAAGCAATCGCCGAAGCCACCCAGCGGGCTACTGTAGGTTTGGTGACTGGTCGCCCTTTTTGAAAGCGACCATAGGCCACAAAGAGCTGATCCGATTTTCGGAACTGGGCTGTTCTGCTGATGTAAAACTTTAAACACCTTCTAATGTCCAAAGAGTGCAAGCGTTGTTCCGCAGGAGATTGCGGGTTGGCAAAGAAAGACTTCAGTATAACAGGCTCATTAATATGGAAGTCTGAAGGCACTTTTGGAAGAAAAGTTGGGTTAGTGCGTAAAAGCACAGAATCCGGTTTAAACTGTAGAAAAGGTTGTTTGATCGTGAAAGCATGTATATCACTCACTCGACGTGAAGACGTCAAAGCAAGTAAAAGCGCGACCTTCCAGGTGACATATTTGAGGTCTGCTTTATGGATTGGTTCAAACGGTGCAGTCATTAATTGTGATAGGACAATGTTGAGGCGCCACTCGGGAGGGGGACGCCGAATTGGAGGAAAAGTCCGAAGAAGTCCCTTGAAAAACTGACGTATTAACCTGGATGAGCATAGGGAGGCGGAGCCATCATGGCGGAAGCGTGATATTGCCGCCAGAAAGACCCTTAAAGTAGCATGTGACAAACCCGACTGAGCCAGATGGAGAAAGAAAGGGAGGAGCTCAGCGGGCGTAGCACGCAAAGGATGTACTCCGGCGTCTGCACACCAGTGGCAAAAGCGTTTCCATTTCAACTTATAGGTTTTTATAGTTGATGGAGCCCTGGCCTGAGCGAGGATGTTACGACACTCCTGAGGGATGGTCAGATGTGCAAATTCACAGTGCTCAGGTTCCAGGCTGACAAGCTCAGGGAAGAGGGGTCCGGATGGTAGATTTGACCCCTGTTCATGGAGAGAAGATCCATTCGAGGATGAAGAAGAATGGGTTTGCACTGAGACAGGAGTAGCAGCTCCGAGAACCACGCCTGTCGTGGCCACCTGGGAGCAATCAGAAGGATGTGGCAGGGTTCTCTCCGCATCTTCCAAAGTACTCGAGGCACTAGAGGGATCGGAGGAAAAGCGTAGGCGAAGAGATTCGACCAATCCATCAAAAGGGCATTGCCTTGGGATCCTTTGTGGGGATGCCAGCTTGCGTAAGCGGGGCATTTGCGGTTCTCTGGAGTCGCAAATAGGTCGATTTCCGGGAATCCCCAACGGTGAAAGACCATATCGAGTGTTGGCTGGTGGAGTTCCCACTCGTGGTTGGATGATCGGGACCTGCTTAGGGAATCCGCCAGAAGGTTGGACAACCCCGGAAGATGAACTGCGGTGATTTGGATTTGATGATTGATGGACCAGTCCCAAATCGCCTCTGCCAGGCGGGATAACACCGGAGACTTTGTTCCGCCCTGCTTGTTTATATAATGCATGCAGGTCGTGTTGTCCGTCTGTATGAGAACTGATTCTCCCTGCAGCACTGGTTGAAATGATTTCAGGGCCAAAAAGATAGCCATAAGCTCCAACTTGTTGATGTGCCAGGTCTTTTGATGCAAAGTCCATTTCCCTTTGACGGAAAGGTCTTGGAGGTGAGCTCCCCAGCCCTCCAGGGAGGCATCCGTCGTTAGAGTCAGATCTGGGGTGTTGGACAGAAAGGACGTGCCTGCCGCTAGCTGGTGTGGTTGTGCCCACCATTTGAGCGCTTTCTTCATGGGAATGGTGATGGAAACCTGATCGCTGAAGGATCCGGTGACTTGACGCCACTGTTTGTCCAGAGCCTGTTGGATAGGTCGTGCTCGTAGTCGGCAATGAGGGACAAGAGCGATGCACGACGAGGCCATCCCTAGAAAGGACTTCAACAAACGGACTGAAACGCACTTCTTTGCCAGAAGTAGCGAAACTAGTCGGAGAATCCTTTGCTGACGTTCCCGGGAGACAAATGCTTTGGCTAGTTTGGTGTCCAGCGTTGCTCCTAGGAAATCCTTGCGAGTTGTTGGCTGCAATTGAGATTTCTCCAGATTGATGGACAGACCCAAGGAACGGAATACTGCCTGACAAACTGCAGTATGGTGTTGAAGTTGTGAGCGGGATTGTGATTTCAGGAGGCAGTCGTCGAGATATGGGAATATCTGTATGCCTTGAAGACGAAGAAAGGCCATGACCGGAGCCAACATCTTTGTAAAGACTCGGGGGGCCGAACGGAGGCCAAATGGAAGGACCCTGAATTGGAAATGAAGGTGCCCCACCTTGAAGCGCAGGAACTTGCGATGACCCGCTAGAATTGGGACATGGAAGTAAGCGTCTCGGAGATCGATGGTTGTCATGAAATCTCCGACTGAGAGCAAACGCAAGATCTCTGCAAGCGTTAGCATACGGAAGGTCTGATCCTTGAGATAATGATTGAGTGCTCTCAAGTCCAGTATGGGTCTCCATTCCCCGTTCTTTTTGACGACAAGGAAAAAACGGGAATAAAACCCCTTCCCTCTCTGAGACTTTGGTACTACTTCCACCGCACCCTTTTGAATGAGAAGGCGAACTTGATGAAATAGTTCTTTGAGGTGCGGAGGTGGCGGTCCGGAAGGTGGCGTTGGAGGAGGTACCTCGACAAATTCCAATGCATGGCCTCTTTTCACAATGTCGAGTGCCCAACGGTCCGTAGTAATGGAGGACCATTGAGAACCAAACAGAGATTTGACCTCCAATTCTCCGTTCGACAGACAAGTCATTGACGTTTGTTGGATTGTCCTCTGAAATTAGACTTCCCTCTGTAAGTTCTGGCAGGTTGCTGGCGGGAAGACTGTTGGCGGTTACCGGTGAAACGTTGGTTACCTTGGTTGAAGGACCGATATTGACTGCTTCCTCCACGAAAAGTGGATGTAGTGCCACGTCCTCGAGCACCCCGAAAGGGCTGCTTCTTAAACTGAAGGGTACCCAGAGCACGTGCAGTGTCCGTGTCCTTTTTTATGGATTGTAGCGCTTCATCAATATGCGCTCCAAATAATGACTCACCGTCATATGGCATATCCAGGATTCTTGCCTGAACTTCCTGTCGAAACGAAGTTGAGCGTAGCCAACCCTGTCGACGCAGGACGGCCGCTCCAGCGAGTTGGCGAAAACCAGTGCAGGCCACATCCACTGCACAATCAATAAGTTCTTCTGCCGTTCTTTCTCCTTCTTGCAGAATTTTCTGTGCTTCTGCCTTGGAAGCATCCGGGAGTAATGCCACATAGGCGGACATGTCAGCCCAAGCCTGACGGTCATAACGACCTAATATAGCCATAGCGTTAGCTACTCGAACCGTTGTAGAGGACATGGAGGAAAATTTACGCCCAATAGCATCTAGGCGACGGCCCTCACGGTCTGGAGGAGCGGTGATCGTAGACGCCGGATTCTTTGAACCACGTTGAGCTGCCTGCGTGACTACAGAGTCGGGCTTAGGTTGACCTGTAAGGCATGCTGGAGATCCTACAGGAGCCTTGTATTTCTTTTCCAACCTCGGCAGTTGTGCTGGTAGAGAGTTAGGCGTCTTCATTATTTTTTCCCCTTCAGACCAGATGAAGTCTATAATCGGGACTGTGTGTATCTGTTTCAAGGGCTGGTTCTTGAAATCGTATAGGAAGCAATCTTCCTCTCTGTGTGCTCGTGGTAATTTGAACCGTTGCGCTGCCCTGTCCATTAACTGGTGGAAGCCTGTGATATCTACTGGAGGAGAATCCCCCGTTGGCACCTGAGAAGGGGATGGTGTTTGAGCACGATAGTCATCCCACTCCGCTAAATGTTCTTCACCATCCTCATCTACTTCAGAAACTTCTCCATCCTCACGCTCTGGAGGATTCTCGTCATCATCATCCTCTGGATAAATTGTAGTGTGAACTCGAACTGATGTAGTTCTGTGAACAGTAAGAGGCGACGCCGGTTGAGGAGGAGCTAGAGCCGGCTCCGAAACTGGATTCAACACCGATGGGACAGCTGTACCCTGTGGAGTTGGTGGGAAACGCCGATTGTAATCTTCCAACATACTTTGGAGGTTCGATATCATTGATATAGGCAACATCGCAGTTGGAACTTGAGGGTGAGTTGCTTGATGTTGGCCATACTGATCTTCGTCGTTACTGAATTCTTGGCACTTAATATTCAGATCTGAAAGACTCTGAGCTTGGTCATCAGACTCCTGATCAGAATCAGTAGCAAACAGCGGAGATGGAGGATTAATCATCTCTCTTTCTGTAAAAGTCTCGAACTGTGTTTTGTTGGACTGTAAAGGCAATAAAGGCATTGAAGCAAATGAAGAGGCTGGCGTGGAAACTGTGCCTTGCGTACGCGTCGACGGCAGGACATCGGTCGTCTTCTGCGATGGGATTGTCTTGGAAGCCATCGTCGACGAAGAGACCGTCGACGGAGTAATCTTCATTGGCATCGTCGGAGCCATCGTCGACGGAACCTTCACTTTCAATGTCTTCGTCGACGGAGTCGTCGTCGACGGAGTCGTCGTCGACGGAGCGGTCGTCGACGGAGCGGTCGTCGACGGAGCGGTCGTCGACGGAGCAGATGGAACAGGCCCTCTCGTCGACGGGACAGACGTCGGCGGTGCGCTCATCGTCGAGGGCGTCGACGGATTCAGAGTCTTCGAACTTCTAGTCGACGACGACCGGGTCATCGACGAGTGAACTTTCTTCGTCGACGAAGATGAAATAGGAATCAAAGAAGACACGGTCTTAGAACTGAGAACCACTCTCATCGACGACGAAGACGTCGACGCCAAGGCTGACGACGATCCAGAGGCCAGCGTTGTCGTGACCGTCGTCGTCGATTTTGAACCAGAGACAGCTATTCTCGTCGACGGAGCTGAGACTACCGTCGTCGACGAAAAATCCGTTTTCTTCACAGAAAAACTGGACATTGAAGCAGAAGGAGCCTGAGAGCTTTGTCTCGTGGGCCCAGACGTGGTAGGTAAAGGTGAAGACACCGCAGGGGTCAAAGCGAGGGAAAGCTTCCTCTTTTTAAGAAATGGTGAAGGCACCTCCTGCACACTACCACGCTTAGAAGCTGCTTTAGAACGGCCTGACACAAGACTTTCAGCATCAGAAAGTACATTGTCCTTGTCCTTTAGCCTTTGAAGCCAAACAAGTAAACGGCCTTCTCTGTCCTTAAGAGTTTTCTCTGAGAATTTTCTACAGAGTTTACAGGTGCCTACTTCATGGTCCGGGTAAAGGCAGTAAATACACTTACTGTGTGGGTCATCATGAAATAACCTCAGCTTTCCACAGGAGGAACAAGCTCTGAAGAGAGACTTCTTACTTGAAGACATTGTGGAGAAA
This sequence comes from Lissotriton vulgaris, assembly GCF_964263255.1. Lineage (NCBI taxonomy): Eukaryota > Metazoa > Chordata > Amphibia > Caudata > Salamandridae > Lissotriton > Lissotriton vulgaris. The sequence goes on along the minus strand of NC_141685.1, from coordinate 1,052,818,757 downwards.
CTGGAAACACTTGAAGAGAAGAAAACTGAGCAGAGCTCAGGGAGACTCCCTTACACACGACGTGCGGTAGAAAATCTGAGGGCTTGAGCTCTGAGGAGAAGGTTCTAGAGGGCTGCTGGCGCCTGATTGGCTGCAGTTTGGACTAACATAATGACAAGGATAGGCTGCATTGGAACTTCTTTATTCCCATGCATTCCTATGTGGAACCTTTTGGTTAGGTACCAGATGCTTCTTGTATGCATTTTTTGGGGTTTTCCTTATTATGTATATATATATTTATTATATATTATTATATATATTTAGTATTTATTGCTATTTTATTTACAGTGGGACTCCCACTCCGACGACGGGGAATATTCAAGCATGTGAATCTATGAAAGACACCCCAATACTGGAGAAATGGTGCACCTTGTTGACACTCCTCTAGGCAACTTCATGCCTGTTAGGCCAGTAATTGAATATCGGAGTCGGGGCAAACTACTAGACTGAGCCATGGAGTAGATGGGCATAATCATCGGACCTTTGGGGGGGGGGGGGGCGGGGGAAACCCCAACGAGCTGGAGAAAAGGTTCACTTCCAATCTATCAAGAGTTTCCAAAAGGTAAGGCTTTGGGTACTACAGGATCTAGCCAAATCTATCTTGGATGTTTCATAGAGATACGTTAGCCAGGTGGAGTGTGTGGGAGGGATGGTATCTACCCAGTGTATACAAATCAGCCGTCTTGCCAGAAGGATGGCGTAGAATAAAAAAGACCGCAGAACCCCGATGATGTTCTGATCAAAGCCAAAAATTACTAATGTTAGCGTAAGAGGAATGTTGGTCTTGAGAATTGAATCCAGGGTGACTTTAACCTCTTTCCAAAAGGCAATTATGTGGGGGCATTCCCAAAACATATGGGTATCTGAGGCTGCTGGAAGTTGACATTTGTTACAGCATTTCCCTTCCTGATATTTAGATAGACGTAAGGGGGAGAGGTATGCCCGATGTAGAGTGAACAAGTGGTTTCGTCTCAGCCAAGCGGGTTTGACAAGTCTATACAAAAGAGAAAAAGATTTTATCCACAAGTCCTCGTCCAATAACTGGATTTCACTTCCCCATAGCTCCATTGGGAGGTTGAAGTCTCCATCTATCTCCTCCAGGATGGACCAATACCAAAAAGCAACTTCCTTACCTCCTGTCTGTTTTTCAACTAATTGCTGTTCAAGGGGGCTAGGTCTCCCGATATTAGGGTTTTTCCTAGTTAGTTCTCTGGCCCAACTGCTGATTTGGATGTACTTAAATCTTGACAAAGATGGCCCTACTTTCTCCATAAGTTCCTCCCACTCAATCAAGACACCTCCAAATACCAGCTCACCCCATCTTGAAAGCCCCGCCTCAATTAGGGGGGCTGCCAGGCAGTCTTGTAAACACAGTGGGAGCCCGGGAGAGTCCCATATCTGAGCATAGTTGGAGAAATATGCCAGCCCCACTCTAAGTTTGATTTGCACCCAGGACTTCAATATTGTTAAAAGAGTCTTAAGCCTCACCTTTTTAAAAAACTTTCGGTCCCCGAACTTGAATAGAAACCCATCTAACGGAAGGTTTGCCCCCACTAGCATTGCCTTAAACAATCTCCCATTTGAAGAATCATCTGGTGACTTCAAGAGCATTCTTGTGTGGGAAAGCTGGAATGCCCACGCATAATACTGCAAGTCTGGCAGAGCAAGCCCTCCTTTTTCCCTCCTCCTCCTTAATTTTTTCCAGGCCAACCTTGTAGCCTTATTGCCCCAAATAAAGGAATTAATTTCCTGCTGACATTTATGAAGTTGCTTAGAATCAAAGGCCAAAGGGATGGAATTAAAAATAAAGGTCAGTTTCGGGAGGATAGACATTTTCACTATGTTGACTTTCCCAAAAATTGACAGTCTAAGACCAGCCCAGGATTTCAATAAGGCCCTACATTCTTGGAAGACCAGATCTAGGTTAGCCTTAGCCAAGGTGTCTATATCTTGCGTGACTTTAACTCCGAGGTAACGAATTGAGGGTGTCACCACAACGCTTGGATTAGCAGTGTTCCACGTCATGAGCTCAGTCTTCTCAGCGTTAATATCGTAGCCCGATATATGTCCAAATTCTTTGGCCATTTCGACTACTATGGGAAAGGCAGTTTCTGGATCACTAGTGTAAATTACTATGTCGTCGGCATAGAGCCCTACCCTTTTTTCCCACCCTCCATATTCAAATGAGGAGATTCTTGGGTCATCCCTCAGAGATTGTGCAAAGGGTTCAATATAGATATTAAAAAGTAGGGGGGATAGGGGGCAACCCGGTCTCGTTCCCCTACTAATCTGAAAGGGCTGGGTACATGTACCATTCACCAAAATACTCGCACTGGGATTAGCATACAATAGACCTATGGCCCTACGGAAATTAGGTCCAATTGCGAATTTCCTCATGACATCAGCTAGATATGACCAGTTTACTCTATCGAACGCTTTTGTTGCGTCGAGGGTCATAATGGCCAAAGGAAGGGAGAGAGTTGAGGCGATGTCCACTGCCCCAATTAAATCATAAGTGAGGTCTGAAAGCTGTCTACCTCAAATGAAGCCCTTCTGGTCAGTGTGAATAATTGAGCTAACTTCGCGTCCCAGCCGAGTCGCCAATACCGCCGCAAAGAGCTTATAATCACTATTCAGAAGTGAAATTGGCCTATAAGAGCCACATTTGGCCGGATCTTTCCCGGGTTTTGGGATCAGGACGATTGTTGCCTCCCCCCATGATTTAGGTGGGGTGGCTCCCTTTACTAAGATATCATTAAAGAGTCTAGTAAGTACTGAAACAATATTGGGTGACAAAACCCAAAGTAGCTCACCGGGGAGACTGTCGGGCCCGCCGCCTTACCCCGCTTCACCTTTTTGATAGCTTCACTCACCTCTATCTCCGAGATTGGTCTGTCAAGCCTGTCACTTTGTTCTGGGGTGAGAGTGGGGAGAACTATCTTCTCTAACCATCTGAGCCTAGTCAACGGGTCGTCCGAGATCTCCTCCTTATATATTTGTTGAAAAAAGTCAAGAAAAGCTTCCCCAATGTCTATGGTGGAAGTTCTTTCATTAGTCTCCCCCTCTACACTAATAAGTTTGATATGTTTTTTGGCCTGGTCAGATTTGATTTTCCAGGCTAGGACCTTGCCCGAGGATTCCCCGTATTCAAAGTTTGAAAGTTTGCTTGCTGCCCATCTCTTTGCGACCCTCTCTTGGAGGATACTTTCTAGCTTCCCCTTTAATTCCTTCCGTTGTTTCTGATCTTCATTAGTACCAGTTCCGGAACCGATACGTTGGTCAAAGAGAGCGATTTCCTGTTCTATATTGGCGATCATTGCCCTGTACACTTTCCCTCGATGAGGCCCTGTTGGTGATGTGACCTCGCAAATTTGCTTTATAAGCCTCCCACACAATTTTCAACTGAGCGGAATTTATGTTAATGTCCATAAAAAACTTGGTTTCTTGAATAAGGAGGTCAGTTTCCTCTTCCTCTAAAAGAATAGTAAGGTCAAATGACCAAGACGTATGAGGGATTTGCTGACCTGATTTAAGGGGGAAAAAAATGGCCGAATGATCTGAAAGATGCGAGGGCAAGTAAACTAGTTCCTCCAGGGGATCTCTTAATGAGTAGCTAAATAGGGCATAGTCGATTCTAGACTTATGGTTGTATTTGAAGTTATCATAAGATATACCAAGTGCGTTACCCGCTCTCTCCCTCCACGGGTCTGCTAATCCAAGCGTTGACATAATCACCCTAAGCGTTTGCCTGGAATTCTCATGAGTTAATGCCCTAGAGTTGGGGGATTTGTCCAATTTAGGATTTAGAACTACATTAAAATCTCCCATCCAAATTATTGGATCGTAAGTTGTTAAAAGGTGGTTCTGGATTTTATGCAGGTATGAGGGGTCGTCCTGATTGGGGCCATAATAACCCAAGTTGTACGGTCTGCCCTCTAAACTTACTTTAGCATATAGCCACCTACCGCTAAAATCTTCTTCATAATCTATAATCTGCGCTCTGACTTGCCTTTTAAAGATAAGGATGCCCCGAATATTAGCATTGTGGTTAGTACAGATAAAACTATCAACCCATCTAACATTCCTCAACATATCCTTCACTTCTTGCTGAAGAAGATGTGTTTCCTGGATGACAATGACCTGCGCTGGGGAGTCCCTCAAATACTGTAATATTCTATGCCTCCTCCCCCTTACACGCAGGCCATTGACATTCCAGGACAAAAATTTTATCCCCAGCATCTAATGTCATTCCCCCTCAACGAACTCATCAGATCAATAAAGAGTACACTACTCCCAAGGCAGATTAGACGAGACTGGGTTGCATTTAGTGAAAATAATAGATTTAGAACGATGTCTGACAAATGAAGATTTTTTGCGATTTTACCCCTACCCCCCCCCCCCCCCCCCCCTCCCTCCCTGGAAAACCCTCCCTTAGTTAACCTGGCCGGTAATGCCAGATTTGTCTCTCTGAGGAGCCCCCCCCCACCCGGCCCTGTTGCGTGTAATTAATATGAAAGGTGTAATCCGACAAAGCCAAGGTTAATACCTTTGGGGGAATCTCAGAGGAAAAAAAAATATCCTGTGTGAAGAAGTGCAGAAAGTGATAGCAGTAAAAGTAAAAGTAGAAATAGAAGTAAATAAACCTCGGAGAATTCTTCCCTTTATTGAAGCTTCACCTATAAGTCCCACCCCCCCCCCCCCAATTCCGACCCGTGTCATTGCTTTTTTTTTTTATACTTTATATTTTTTTTATTTTTTAAACACCCTCCCGTGATTTTTTATTTTATTTTACTTTTTTGCTTTTTTTTTGTTATGCTCCTATTGTATAATGTCAAATGGCGTTATCAAATGGCGTTATCAAGATTGAGTTCACTAATCCAAAACAATGATACTGTCTTTGACACGTACAAGCAGCAACTATAAAGTAGTAAGGGGAAGGATGTTATAGGGAACATAATCTCTTAGTCTCTTAGTTACTATTGGGGTCCCTGCTGATCGCTAACAGAGGCTAGGAGATCGTCCGCCTCCAGAGGGGAATGGGTGTTAGGCATTTTATTATTATACATGACCCTCAGGAAGACAGGAAACCTCATCTGAACAGTGGCCCCCAGACCCCTGAACTTTTCCATTCTCTGGCCTAGCTCCCACTGTCTGTCGAAGGTTGTTTTAGACAGATCGGACCTAACAAAGGAGAAATCTGGGGCTTTTAAAGATGTAGCTTTAAGCGCCCAGTTTAATATTTTCTCCTTGGTGGAGTAGGTTAGAAAGTTCACTAGGATCTTTCTGGGTTTTGATCTCCCCGATTTTAGGCGAAATGGGTCTCTGTGGGCTCGCTGAATATCTCTCTCCAACTCTTCAACAGATTCCCCCAAATTCAAGGTCTCTTTAAGCAGAGGCAATGAATTTTTTCATTTCTCCCCCCTCCTTTCCTTCCGGGACCCTCAGGAGTCTAATATTGTTTCTCCGTGAGTAATTTTCCAAAGACTCCACTCTTTCCTTTGTTGCGTTTCCGTCGCGTCTTAGAGATTGTATCTTTTCCTCAGCATATTCCAATTTAGCTTTTAATTCGCCAACAGTACTTTCTAGAGTATCTGTCCTCTCGGCAAGCAGGTCTACTCTCTTGTCAAGTGCATCGAACGCCGCTTTGATCTGGTGCTGGTTGCGTTTAGATTCAGCAAATCCACTCTTGATTTCATGAAGGAGTATCTCCAGAGATATCCCTTCCCGTGATTCACAGTCTGGGGGTACTGGCTCATCACTGTTTCCTCTGACAGGTAAATTTAGAGACCCTGGCTCCTCTGAAATATTATCAGCAGATTCCGAGACCACCAGGGTTGGGGACGCGGTCCCTTGGGTATTATCAAGGCCACTCATCCCTTTATCTTGAGGGCTATTCTCCTCCGCTCCACACGTGACTTCTAGGACCTGTGGCAGTACCTTAAAGAATGTCATAAGCAAGGGGGTAAGTCGCACAGCGCTACTGTTAGTATTTCTAAGGTTTTTTTTGGCCCCAAGCTTAGGGTCTGAAACCCGTGGAATAATGGTAGTGCGTTTGCCGGTGAAGACAAAAATGGGAGACCCTGGAGTACCCTCCTTAGTATTACCTTCTACTACATTCACTGCGCTAGAACCCGGCACTTGATCAATAACAGAGTCTGTAACGGTATCTGCAGTGTCTGTAGTGTCTATAACCCTTGTTTCGCCAAGCCCACCCTTAATAGTACCTTTGGCACCCCCAGGCCCGGTCACCTTAATTGAATGTTGGTCAGGATTGTGATCACAGATGTTGCCGACTGCACGTTCTGCTCCTTCCTCCGTTGCAGACCTTACCTCTGGTTTAGGTTTAAGACTACGTGTCCGTGACTTTGGTTTGTCTGTTCGAGGGGGCTCAATCCCCGGTCGCGTTACTTTTAGTGGATCAAGGCAGCCTCCCTTTAATGCAGCTGAGCCCTTCTGGGCCAAAAGAAAGCTACCACCGCATCCGAGGTTTCCACGAGCCGCCGCCCTGCGGCTCCGTCGCAACTCCACGGCTGCCTCGGTCCACCACGTAAGAGAGGTGGAAGGTAGGACCCTGAAGCGGCACATCCGCCGTGAAGGTGTTCCAAGCCCAAGGCTAAGTCCGAGGTGAGTGGCGCTGTAAATGCCACCGCACAACACCGTAAGCTGTGTCCGAGAGGGACCAAAGGATGCCCAAAAGAATCCAAGAGAATCCAGGAATCCAAGCGGCATAAGTGGCATTGGCCACTATAGGTGTGGCAGGGTATACTCAGACATGAGTCCCTTTCTCACTGCACCATCAGGATTCAAGCAAGCCGGGCCGAAGACGGCTGAAATGCCAGAAACCGGTCCCCGGTAGCTTGTCTCCTTACTGGTGAAGAATTGGCTTGGTAGTTTAGTCTGCCCTGTTCCCATGATGCACTGGGCCAGGGACAGACTGATTTGCATATAGCCAGGTTCTGAGCTGGGATGGTGCAGTGAGATAAATAACGGTGATGGATCAAGCCCTGATCTTTCGACTGGGTAAGAGTGGTCTGCTTAATTCAGACACTCTGTTCATCACCACCCCCTTTTCTGAATCGTTTTGGCCACTATAGGTGTGGCAGGGTATACTCAGACATGAGTCCCTTTCTCACTGCACCATCAGGATTCAAGCAAGCCGGGCCGAAGACGGCTGAAATGCCAGAAACCGGTCCCCGGTAGCTGGTCTCCTTACTGGTGAAGAATTGGCTTGGTAGTTTAGTCTGCCCTGTTCCCATGATGCACTGGGCCAGGGACAGACTGATTTGCATATAGCCAGGTTCTGAGCTGGGATGGTGCAGTGAGATAAATAACGGTGATGGATCAAGCCCTGATCTTTCGACTGGGTAAGAGTGGTCAGCTTAATTCAGACACTGTTCATCACCACCCCCCTTTTCTGAATCATAAGTGGCATAGGCGGCAAAACAGTCCAGGGCGGCGCCGCACACAACACAGAGTGCCGCGTTCGATAGCCGGAGAGGCTCAGGCGAAGCGAGGGTGCACGGATGGGAAGAGGAGAAAGACCGAAAGGACTCCTAGGAAAGTCATAGCGGTAAGAGGCTCAGGTTCTGCCGAATTTCTGCTACGTTTTCCACCGGGGTACGGGAGCTCCGCTGGAGAGACGCGACCTGCCCTAGCCGGCGGCCGTCATGTTTTCTTCCTTTTAATAAGATTATAAGATACAGTACCAAAGGAAAGTGTTGAAGTGAATCTAGATTCAGAGTTATGAAAGATTTTGGCAACTTCACTGCATCCCATAAAGTGGTTAGCAGTAGTCGTAAGCCAACACCTAGTGGTGGCACCAAAATATAACTAAAAGCATGAAATGGTCTTTTATCAATTTATGGGTATGATATTGATCTAGGAGGCTGAATTTCTCAACGTTCCTTAATACTGCTTAACAGCCTACAGGTTAAGTTCAGTGTGTTTCGTATGACTAAGAATGGTTACTCAAAAAAGTAAGGCATTCATTAGGATGGTACTTTCTATTCAAGTCTATGGGAAGGGTAGAGGAAGTCGCTGTTTTGCATGAAATAGTTTATTTCTTGTTTCTGCACTGAAAAACATCTGTCACCACATTGTTGGAACAAGCCCAGAGTTATAATGCGGCCCCCGGGGGAATGCAGGTCGGCAGACCAGTCTTTTCCCCGGGGTGTTCGCGCAAGGCTAGGACAAGCAGGAAGTTAGGTAGGGGGTTAGGTCAGGGGTGAGAGGGGTTAGGTAGGAGGCTATTTAGGGGGACAGAAGGGGAACAACTTCATTTTTCCTGTCCCCGGTGCCTCAGGGAGAAGTTAGTCTTGAGCTTAGGCGGTGTGTGATTTAGGTGGGTTTTGGATGTTGTGCTGGTGCCCCAGTGCGGCGATTAGGCTAGTTTTCTGTTACTACATTTAGGTGGGGTGTTATTTAGCATTAATTTTGATTCCGCGTCGCGGGTGCTCCGGTGCGGTGCGCGAAGGGTACTAAACCTCACGCATCTCGCGGACGGACCGAGCGGGTGCCGAACCTCACGCATTTCGCGGAGGGTGTGTAGGGAGATAGTCGAGGATGGCTACACCTGACGCAGAGGCTGTGCGGGCTGCCCTGATAGTGCTTGGCCGGGCTGGGAGGGCTGATCTCCTCCAGCCCGGTGTCCTGGACCAGGCATGGGTCGGAATGACCCGCCCAACCAGGTCAGCGTCTGCGGGGGTGGCTGCAGTTGTTGCAGCCTGCATGGACGAGCCCTCTGGGGCTCGTGAGGGGGGCCCAAGAAAGGGAAGGGCAAGAAACCGCAGGAGGCCCCCAAGAAAGGGGGGAGGAGGCTGAGCTGAGCCTCCCTGCCAAGGTGGGGGCAGGAGATGTGGTCCCGGAGGAGGAGGAGGGTGCCGGAGGGGAGGGATCTGAGGGCCCCAAGTTTGCAGTTGGGGAACCTGGGCAGGGCCAAGCTCCGCTGGCGTCGCAGGCCAGGTTGTCCAGGAGCTTGAGTCAGTTGGCTGGGTATGGCGAGAGTAGCGAAGGCAGTGGGGGGGGGGAGGACTCGGATGACTGGGAGGTGGCGGCTGGAGAGGAGTTTGCCCTCACGCTGTCGGGGGGGGGAGTCCGGGGTGAGGAGAGTTTCACTGTCATCGAACAGCCGGTCGACCTTTTGGGGGGGCCGGAAGGGGGTGGTGAAGTCTCAGGGTTCCAAGGGCAAGGGCCCCCTGAAGGTGCAGCAGCAGGGGGGGGGGGCAGGGCAGACCTCCCTTCCCTTGCTCCCAGAAGGGAGGTCTGGGGGAGCCAGGGCAGTCTTCCATGTTCGACCGGTGGGCCCACATGACCGAGGAGGAGAGGGCCCGCGACCAACGGCGCGTCATAGCGGAGTATGAGAGGGAGTGGCGAGGGCGGGTGAGGTGCCCAAGGGCGAAGGGGCCAGGGCACCCAGGCGTGGTCGGGGGGCGGCTAGTGGTCGAGGAAAGGGGGCCCCAGGGGCTCAAGGGCAGTGGGTCCGGGTGGACAGTTCAGGGACTGCCTTGACGGATCAGAGACCTTGTGGCACCGGGGCCTCCCCGAGCGCATACGGCTCGGGGGGGGGGGGGACCAGGCCAGCAGGGGCAGCTGGCAGAGGCCGGGGTGGGCCGGCGGGGCGCAACACGGCCTCCAAACGACGGGACGAAGAAGCAGGGGGGTCCGCGGCGGCCTGCCCTCCATCGAGGGAGCGGGCACCGTCAATGTTGGAGTGTGAATTTACGCCTGGAGTGAAAGGAAAAGGTGCAAAGAGAGTTGTGACTGAAGTGGTGCCGCTGGATGTGCAGGAGGAATGGTTGGACTATGAGGATGAGGAGGATGAGTTGGAAGAGGGTGAGTTGCGTGAACCTGGAAGTGTGTGCAAGGCTAGGGTGGCAGCGACCAGAATTGGTGCTTTCCACGAGGCACGGGACGGCGCCAGTCGGTCCAGCAGAGGGATGTCGAAGCCGGCGGACGCACGGCGACAGGAGCGGGACGCTCCTGCAACTTTGTCAGGTGAGGGCCCTTGGTGGGACGCCTGGTTGAAAGGGGGGAGAAGGGGGGAAGGAAAAAGCCCTGCCGGTCGGTGGGGGTGGGGGATGGGTCTGTGCGGTCTGGGACCGCCTGTGAAGGCTGATGGGGGTAAACAGGTCGCGACGGCCAGCGAGCAGACTGACAAGGTGGAGGACTTGGAGGGGAAGGATGACGGGGTGGAGAAGCTTCGGAAGAAATTGCCGTACATGGGGCTGGCGATGCCCCTGGGGTCGCATTTGTCAGACAAGACTAAGGCAAGGATCTGGAGGCATGAATATGTGGATGTGTTTAATCTCCTGCATAGGGAGATTCAGGCGAAGGAGGGGTTTAAAGAGGAGGAGTGGGAATCGACCAGGTGGCAGAGGGTGCCGGTCACGATGGAGAATTAGACGTCTGCCTTCTTGATTTATGCGAGTATTTATTGTGAGAAGTATGGGGATCGGGCTATTGCTTTGTTCAAGTATATGGATGTGATAAGGAAGACGAAGCTTCATTTCGGGGGTTTTGCATGGTTGAGCTACGACGAGGAGTTTCGGGCCAGGGTCAGTGTTAATCCCGACAAACCGTGGGGGGATGTAGATCAGGAACTTTGGATTCAGTGGATGTCCTCGACACAGGCGGCGGCGTCTACGCATACGGCCAGTGGTCTTCCGGTCACGTATCGGTCTTTTCAGCCGCGCCCCGCCCAGTCTGGGGCGGGTAACCAGGGAACTGCAAGTGGACAAGGGAGCCAGGCTGTGTGGTCTGGATCAGCAGGGCAGCAGTACAAGCCAGTCGCTTCGGGGGCCTGCTGGGGGTTCAATAAAGGTTTCTGCAACCGCCCCTCCTGTAAATTTAAACATGAGTGTTCGAAGCGCGGGGGCGTCACCCAGTCACACAGTGCCTCACCTTGGCTACGCCGTCAGAGCAGTGGAAATTTGCCAAGGGTAGGGGGCAGCCTGGGCCGAAAGGCCCATACTCCGGTTAAGGTGGAGGCCATGGGTCCTTGGCTCTCCCGGTACCCTGATAAGGAGGCGGCGTTGCGTTTGTACTGGGGATTTGTTGAAGGTTTTCGGATTGGATATCAGGGGCCCAGGGAGAGGCGTTGGGCTGAGAATTTGCGGTCCGCCAAGGAGCTGCCGGAGGTTGTGGCGCGTAAATTGGAGAAGGAGGTTTCGGAGGGCAGGATTGCGGGTCCTTTTTCTGATTGGCCGCTGTCCAATCTCATTGTCTCACCTTTGGGGGTGGTGCCCAAGAAGGAGCAAGGGGAATTCAGATTGATTAATCACTTGTCTTGGCCGGAAGGTGGGTCGGTGAATGATTTCATTGCGGAAGAAGACTCCAGAGTGTTGTACGCGTCAGTGGATGATGCCATTGGTCTGGTGCGGTCCTGCGGGAGTGGGGTAGAGTTGGCCAAGTGTGACATCAAGTCGGCCTTTCGCCTTCTCCCCATTCATCCAGTGGATTTTCCTTTGTTGGGCAAGCAGTTTGACGGGGCCATTTTTGTGGACATGGTGCTGCCAATGGGTTGTGCGATTTCCTGCGCGCTCTTCGAGACTTTCAGCTCTTTTTTGCAGTGGGCCTTCGTGGACCGCAGTGGGCACCGGCTGGTGTCTCACTATTTGGATGATTTTCTGTTTGTGGGAACGGGGCGCTCTGGCGAATGCGGAACGGGTCTGCGGCAGTTTCAGTTGTTGGCACAGGATTTTGGGGTGCCATTGGCACCGGAGAAGACGGAGGGGCCCAGTTGTTGTTTGACATTCCTTGGTATTGAGTTGGATTCGGTGACTTGGCAGGCGCGTTTACCAGTGACGAAGGTGGCTGAGATGCAGGATGCTTTGAGAGGCGCGCTGAAGGTTCGGAAACTGGATTTGAGGTCGGTGCAGCGTTTGTTGGGATTGTTGAACTTTGCCTGCAGAGTGGTGAGGGCTGGGAGGACGTTTTGTTGACGGCTCGGCATGGCCATGTCGGGCGTGGCCCTCACACATCACAGGGTCAGGATCACGCTGGGAGTCCGGTCGGACTTGCGAGTGTGGCTGGTGTTCCTCGAAGACTTCAACGGCGTGTCCTTGGATTTTGCGCGGGACAGGATGGTGTGGCAGGTTCAACTCTACTCGGACGCGGCGGGAGCGGCAGGTTTCGGGTTCTTCTGGGACGGTCGCTGGTGTGCAGAGCGGTGGCCGGTTCACTGGCTGCGCCAGGGCAGGAGCATTGCGTTCTTGGAGTTTTTTCCCTTGTTGGTTGCACTGCTGGTGTGGGGCCCGGAATTCAAGAACAGGTCGGTGTTGTTCCATGTGGACAACATGACGGTGGTGGACTTTGTTAACAACCAGAAAGCGAGGGACCTGCGAGTGCTGCGAAGTTTCATGCTGCTGTGTCTGCGTTACAATGTGCTGTTTCGCGCGCAACATGTGCCTGGCGCAAGTAACAAAATTGCGGATGCGTTCTCGTTCGCAGTGGCAGCGCTTCAGGGAGCTGGCGCCGGGAGCGGAGGCTTGCAAGACCAAGGTGCCGGAGGGTATCTGGGCATGGGGGGGGAGTGAGAGTGGTTGGCTTGGTGGGGAGGTCTTGGGCGGAGTCTACTAGGCGGGCGTACAGATTGGCTTGGACTGAGTTTGGGGACTTTGCGGGCCTGGGGGAAGGATGTGGGGAGATTGCCGAAGGAGGAGTGTGACAGAGGGTGGTGCGCTTTGTGTTGGACTGCATGGATAGGGGGTTGTCGCAGACGACGATCGCAGACAAGTTGGCGGGAGTTTCTTTCTACTGCATGGTGTATCTGGGTTTTGATCCGGCTAGATCGGATCTGCTGAGCCGAATGTTGAAGGGTTGGGGGCGGATGCGGGCGGAGTTGGGTGGGGGGGGGGGGGGGGGGGGAGTTGCCACGGGAGGCTGCCACGTTTGACTTATTGGAGAGGGTTTTGCAGGAATTGCAATTCTGTTATGACGGGGAGGAGGTGGCGTTGTTTCGCCTGTGCATGATCTGGATGTTTTTTGGAGCATTTCGTGTGTCGGAATTGCTGGGGACCCGTGGGGCGTCGGGTCGGTTGTTTGCTGATGTGCGTGTGGATGGGTCGCGATTGGGCATTTGGTTGGGGCGTTCCAAGACTGACCAGCTGGGGCGGGGCAAGTGGGTTTGGTTGTCGGAGAGTGGGTGTGCAAGCGTGTGCCCGGTGCGTGAGTGGCTGAGTTTTGGCGGGCAAGTGCAGAGGTCAGAAGGGGAAATTTTTGTGCAAGCGTCGCGGAAGCGTTTGACGTCATTCCAGTTGTTGGCGGTCTTGAGGATGGCTTTGAGGAGGCTGGGCAGGGATCCGGCTCATTTTGGCACGCATCAGTTTCGAATTGGGGCAGCTACGGCGGCGGCGGGTTTGGGTTGGTCGTGGGAGGAGATCAGGAGGAGCGGTCGCGGTGCTGTGAGCGCTATGTGCACAAGTGAGGGCGTGGGGCGCAATGCTTGGACGGCTGCGCTGCTTGGCGTTTTTCTTGTCATGCCTTGGTACTAATATCTTTTTCTTCGTAGGTTGTGTTCGTGGACCGGGGGCCAAGACGGTCACTTGGGTCGTTGGGCATTCTTTTGTGCACTGGGCTTCGAAATACGCTGACAGGCAGGTGTACGGCCGTAGCCTGGGCCTGAGGAGCAGCCATCACAAAGTACAATGGTGGGGTAAGAGCGGAATGCGATGGGGTGAACTGTTGCCGTGGCTAACAAGGAAAGTGTCGCAGCTGGGCTGCCCGGACATGCTTATCGTCCACCTGTGGGAAAATGACTTGGTGAAACAATCAGGGGTGTCACTGTTGCATTTGATGCAGAGGGACTTGGAGGTGATGAAACGCAATCTGGCTGGCGCCTGCATTGTGTGGACTGAATTTGTGCCAAGGAGGATCTGGAGGGGTGCACTCAAGCCTGCGGCCGTTGAAAGGGCCCGCAGGAAATTGAACAGGGTAATGAGACTCTTTTGTGCGGATCGGGGTATCAAAGTGCTGGCTCATGTCGGGCTTCAGCTGGAACAGCCTCTTCTTTTCAGGGACGACGGCGTGCACCTTTCTCACATGGGAAACACATTTTACCTGATGGAGCTGCGGGATTTGATTAGCTTTTTATGGAATGAATCAATCTGGTGTAAGAGGGACTGAGTTCGAAAGGTGCACGCTTTGTGGGGCAGGTAACCGCCCTCCGGGGGTTCCCTGGGGGGCGGGAACTGGGAGGGGTGGGAAGTCCATGACAGGCAGAATCACCCTTCCAGGGAGGGGGTTACAGGTGCAGGATGGGAGAGAGTGGTAGACGGGAGTGCGATGGATGGAAATGACCGAGGAGTTGGGAAGTGAAAAGGGGAAGTGAATGAGATGCAAAGAGGTTGTGGTGTGATTTGGGAATGGCTGGTGGAGCACGTGAGTGGATGACTGTTGAAAGGCAGGATGTTGGGGGAATTGTTAAAGTTAATGATGTTATGTTTATTGTAAGATGTCATGCCTGTCCTAATAAATGGCCTTTTACGCAAACTGATGCGTGGAGTGGTTATTGCACGATGCGGCCCCCGGGGGGAATGCAGGTCGACAGACCAGTCTTTTCCCCGGGGTGTTCGCGCGAGGCTAGGACAGGCAGGAAGTTAGGTAGGGGGTTAAGTCAGGGGTGGGAGGGGTTAGGTAGGAGGCTATTTAGGGGGACAGGAGAGGAACAACTTCCTTTTCCTGTCCCCAGAGCCTCAGGAAGAAGTTAGTCTTGCCACCCACCCACCCTACATGGTTGAAAGGGGAAGTTGGGTGTTGTCGTTGTAGTTGCCATGTTGGGCAACATGACAGTTTAGGACAGGATGGCACGATAGGGGGTGTTTCCAGGAACTGGGAGGGGTGGGGAGTCCATGACTGGCAGAATCACCCTTCCAGGGAGGGGGTTTCAGGTGCAGGATGGGAGAGAGTGGTAGACGGGAGTGCGATGGATGGAAATGACCGAGGAGTTGGGAAGTGAAAAGGGGAAGTGAATGAGATGCAAAGAGGTTGTGGTGTGATTTGGGAATGGCTGGTGGAGCACGTGAGTGGATGACGGTTGAAAGGCAGTCATAGGATTGCAGACCCTACTCTCCTACATGACCCCCCCCCCAAACGTTGGGACAATAAGCTAACCTTGACCAGGTGAGTCTTCTTGTTCTAAGTGGAAATACCTGGAGAGCCCATCTGCATTGCCATGATCAGTGCCAGGTCTATGCTCCACTGTGAAGTCCATCCCCTGTAGGGAAATGGACCACCTAAGCAGTTTGGGGTTTTCACCCTTCATCTGATTTAGCCATAGGAGGGGCTTATGGTCGGTCTGAATCTTGAAATGAGTGCCAAACCAGTATGGCCTCAGTTTCTTCAGGGCCCACACCACAGCGAAGGCCTCCCTCTCTATAGCTGACCAATTTTTCTCTCTGGGGGTCAGCCGTCTGCTTATAAAAGCAATGGGCTGGTCATTACCATCAAAATTCAGTTGAGATAGAACAGCTCCCACACCCAACTCAGAAGCATCTGTTTGGACAATGAATGGTTTGGAGTAGTCTGGACTCTTGAGGATAGGTGCCGTGCACATGGCCTGTTTTAGGTAATCGAATGCTTTTTGACAGCTCGCTGTCCACTGAACCTTTTTTGGCATTTTCTTACTCGTCAGTTCATTGAGCGGAGTCACAATCGATCCGTAATTTCTGACGAACTTCCGGTAGTAACCAGTCAGGCCCAAGAAAGCTCGAACCGGAGTCTGGGTGGTTGGAGGAGCCCAGTCCCTGATTGACTGTATCTTGCTCTCCAGTGGTTGAACTTGGCCTCCACCGACAAGGTGGCCCAAGTATACAACCTGTGTCTGCCCTATCTGGCACTTGGTAGCCTTGATAGTGAGACCTGCTGCTTGCAGCGCCTCTAACACTTTCCGCAGGTGGACCAGGTGATCCTCCCAGGTGGAGCTAAAGACAGCAATATCGTCAAGATACGCCGCACAGAAGTCATCCAGCCCGGTGAGAACGTGATTCACCAACCGTTGGAAGGTGGCAGGTGCATTTTTCAAACCAAAGGGCATCACCACGAACTGATAATGCCCACCAGGGGTAGAAAATGCGGTCTTCGGCTTGGCGTCCTCAGCTAACCTGATTTGCCAATACCCAGCTGTCAGGTCAAACGTACTTAAGTAGTTGGCCGAAGCCAATCTATCGATAAGCTCGTCTGCCCTTGGTATTGGGTGGGCGTCAGTCTTAGTGACTGCATTGAGACCCCTGTAGTCTACGCAGAACCTCATCTCTTTCTTACCGCCCGGGGTGTGAGGTTTCGGCACTAGAACTACGGGACTAGCCCAAGGGATATCTGAGGGTTCAATGACTCCTAGCTCCAACATTTTCTGCACTTCACTCTTGATGCAGTCTCTAACGTGATCAGGCTGCCGGTAGATTTTACTCTTGACGGGCAAGCTGTCACCAGTGTCAACCTCATGGGTACACCAATTGGTCTGACTGGGTGTTAGAGAGAACATATGTCGGAAGGATTGAAGAACCTGTTTACAATCCTCCTGTTGATGTTCGGAGAGGCTGCCACAAAAGACAACACCATCTACCGACCCATCGTCAGGATTCTGAGTGAGCAGGTCGGGGAGAGGGTCACTCTCCTCCTCCTGTCCCTCGTCTATGGCCATGAGCAAACTCATGTCCTTCCTGTCGACATATGCCTTGAGCCTGTTGACATGGAGCACCCTGTGGGGGCTCCGGGGAGTTCCCAGGTCTACCAGGTAGGTGACCACTCCCTTTTTCTCCAGGATGGTGTAGGGCCCGGACCACTTGTCCTTGAGTGCTGCTGGGGCCACTGGCTCCAACACCCACACCTTCTGTCCGGGCTGGTAAACAGTCAAGACAGCCTTTTGGTCATGCCAAGCTTTTTGGAGTTCTTGGCTGGCCTTAAGGTTTTCGGATGCCTTCTCCATGTATTCAGCCATCCGCGAGCGGAGACCAAGCACATAGTCCACTATGTTGGTTGCAGGCTTTTTGAGAGGTCTCTCCCATCCTTCCTTCACCAAACACAGGGGTCCTCTTACAGGATGCCCGTACAAAAGTTCAAAAGGGCTGTAGCCAACCCCCTTCTGTGGGACTTCTCTGTAAGCGAATAAAAGGCAGGGGATCAGGACGTCCCATCTTCGCTGAAGCTTTTCAGGTAGTCCATGAATCATCCCTTTCAGGGTCCTGTTGAATCTCTCAACAAGCCCATTGCATTGTGGATGATAGGGTGTAGTGAACTTGTAGTTGACACCACATTCCTTCCACATAGCAGTTAAGTAGCTCGACATAAAGTTTGCACCTCTGTCGGAGACGACCTCCTTAGGGAAGCCCACTCTGGAGAATACTCCAACCAGGGCTCTTGCCACAACAGGCGCTGTAGTGGTCCTAAGGGGAAAAGCTTCAGGATACCTGGTGGCATGATCCACTACCACCAGTATAAACTTGTGCCCTGATGCTGTTGGTGGTTCCATGGGACCGACGATGTCAATCCCCACCCGTTCAAAGGGCACCCCCACCACAGGCATTGGTATAAGGGGGGCCTTTGTTGTGCCACCTGACTTACCACTGGCTTGGCAAGTGACACAGGAGCGGCAAAACTCCTTGGTATCTTCGTTCATGTGAGGCCAGTGAAAGTGTGAGACAAGCCGGTCCCACGTCTTCGTCTGGCCTAAGTGTCCTGCTAAGGGAATCTCGTGGGCCAAGGTAAGGAGGAAACCACGCTGAGACAAGAGGACGACCAGCCTCCTGGTCATGCCAGGCTTGGGGTCTCTTGCCTCAGTGTACAGGAGTCCATCTTCCCAGTATACCTTGTGGGTACCTGTGGTGTTCCCAGCAGCCTCAGCAGCAGCCTGCTGTCTGAGGGGTTCAAGAGAAGGGCAGTCTAACTGGTCCTTCCCCAGGTCCTCTCGTGTGGGTCCCCCTGAGCCCAGAAACTCAACTTGATCAAGTTCGAGTTCTTTAGGTTCAGTTTCCTGCAATTCCTGGAGGTCAGCCTCCTTTGAGACCTGATCCTCGACCTGGGGCAAGGGGGAAGGCGAAGCCTTAACCCGACTGCTCTTTTTCTTGGGAGGTGTCTGGTCCGTTGTTCCAGGATCCAGCACCTGTTCAGTGGGGCATCGTCTGACCTGTCACCTGGTCACAGCAAACACGTGTGCTGGCAAGCCTAACATCTCCATGTGAGTCCGTTGCTCCACTTCTGACCATTGTGATGACTCCAAATCATTGCCCAACAAACAATCCACTGGGAGGTCTGAACTAACAACAACCTTTTTCTGGCCATTTACCCCTCCCCAGGAGAAAGCAACAATCGCCATACTATGACTGGTAGTGACGTTGCTGGCATTGGTCACCAGGAAATCTGTACCTGGCATGATCTGTCCAGGGTCCACAAAGTTAGGCGTCACCATGGTGACGCTGGCACAAGTGTCCCTATAGGCCTGAGCCATTCTGCCATTTATTAAAAGGCGTCTGTCGGTATTTGCCCAAAGTATTGGGACTGACATCAGGGGATATATCCACATCCCCTGTACAGACAAGGACAGCCTGAGTGAGCGTACCAGCTAAGCTGTCACACCCCTCAGAACCCAAGGTTAACCCAACTAGTCCCTTGGGAAGCGCACTACTACTGCTGGCTGTACTAGGGGGCACAGGTGCCTTAGGGGCTGCAGTAGCAGGAGTCTGCCCTCCTTTCTTGGTGCACTCACTAAACCAGTGAGTTTTACTTTTACAGTATTGGCACCACCTTTTAGACTGGCCTTCTTGATTCTTCTTTTTCTGGGAAGCCTGACCCCCCCCCCCTCTTTGGGTTGTTGGGGACCTGTCGAAGACTTCTGGTCAGTTTGTTCCCCTTTCGAATCTTTACCCTTCTGGTCTGCTTTCTTCTGACCACCCTGGTTCTGGCCCTGGTTTTGCTTAACCCTTGTTCTGACCCATCTGTCTGCCTTCTTTCCCAATTCTTGGGGAGAGGTCAGATCCGAGTCGACAAGGTGCTGATGCAACAACTGGTTCTGACAATTGTTTAAAATCTGTTCTCGCATGATCAAATTATACAATCCTGTGTAATCAGTAACCTTACTGCCCAGCAACCAGCCCTCCAAAGCCTTAGTGGCACAATCAACGAAATCAGACCAGTCCTGAGACTGAGTTTTCTGGGTATCCCTGAACAGCAACCTGTACTGCTCAGTGGTTAGGCCGAACCCATCAATCAGTGTGTTCTTCAGGATCTGGTAATTGTTAGCGTCCTCGACTCTAGTAGTGAGGAGCTTATCTCTACCTTTGCTGTCAAAGGAGAGCCACAAGATAGCTGCCCACTGACTCTGGGGGATGCACTGTACAGTGCAGGCCCGCTCCAAAGCAGTAATCCATTTGTGGATGTCGTCCCCTTGCTTAAAGGGGGGCACTATCTTATTCAGGTGCTTAGTGTCTAAACTCCTGGGTTCCCGTGGGGGAATGCTGCCACCAGTGGGAATTGTCCCACTCAACTCTTGCTCTCGAGCAAAGGCGAGTCGCTCTTTGGCTAGGGCAAGTTCTTCCCTCTCGATCCGCAGATTGACTTCCCTCTCCTTTGCTTCGTACATTCTCCTCTGAGGTGATGTCATCCCTCTTCGAGCAGAACCTCGAGAGCCATTGGTTCGAGCGGATCTGTTAGAGCCTCTCGACAGAGACCTAACTCGTCCGTTCCCAATGTTAAGCTGGCCCGAGAGAGGGCCCAGTGGTCCCCTAGTACCAATCTCGTGCCGGCTTAAGTTGTCCTGAGTTAGCTGACTAACTATGACTGGACCTTCGTCTGCCTCGTCCCCATATGTCTCTGGTTCCTCATCCTCCTCTTCGCCCTCGGCGGAGAGATGGATAAGGTCAGGGTCACCTCGGGTTCCCTCGAGGGGAGGCATCTCCAGTCTCTCCGGAGGCATGGGTTCGAATCCCACCGCTGCCACCAATGTGAGAAGTTGGCCCGATATGCAGCGTTCGCTATTCTAGCGACCACTATTTATCGTTCCAAACGACCCTTATGGTGATTGGTTGTAAGTCAACCTTAGACCAGCTATCCTAGTAGCGTGGATACGAGCAGTCTTCGGGCTAAACTATAGAGGGCGTGTTAAGCCAGCTGTAATACCATCACATACCCCTTGAACACCAAGTGAAAGGACACCACACAAGTGTTATGAAAATAAACAGTATATTTATTAGAATCACAACAGCCCTGTACTCTTTATGAGGACAGGGTACTAAGCACAGAACCAAAGCTCTTAGAAAATACTTCAAGTGCACAATTTAAAACAAGTGCCCGAGGGCATGGAAAGTTTAGTGGTCTCGAGCGGACCCGATAAGGCAAGTCGGAAGCGAGGGACTCGGGACCCTAGAGTAAGGAGACTATGCAGGCACCAAAATGCCGAAGTTACCTAGCCACGAGGGCTGCGGCTGCACAAGTCTTACAGACGTCGGGGGTCTTCGCTGACGAGCCAGGAGCCGGAAGAAGAAGGAGTTGCTGGCCGGCGACCAGTGACGAATAGTTCGTAGTGATCCAAGCCTGGATCAGTGATCGTTGATACCTGAAAGCAGAGGGGACCAAGTTCGTACTACTAGCCAGTAGTCAGAGGGTACCAGGAAGGCACCGGATGGCCGTCACCTCGACTAGGTGAGTGGGCGACGCTAGGCTCTGCAGTCTCACGGACCAGGAGGCGTTGTCGGCGACCAGGATGGAGGTGCGAGCTGTCCCACGAAGGTTGATGCTGTCGGCGTCGCTGGGCCCAGGATTGGGGCAACAAGCCTTGGCAGATTTCAGGGCCACGTGGTGGGCCTAAGATGGCGTCTTGAGTGGACCAGGAGGGTCCGGGGTGCTCCTCTCGAAAAAGGGAGCAAGGGCCGATCTGGAGCAACCAGACCAGCAGTGTTGGTTGTCGGATGTCGTCAAAGAAGGGCACAAGCCAGCGGCTAGTGACCAGACAACGTGCTGAGCAGCGAGCAGAAGGGCCCCACGCAGATCGTGGAGATGCTGGGAGACTGCACTTCGGTGCTGGAGCTACTCCGGGTCGGGGCTTCTCGGACCCCGGAGCACTCACCAGAGAATTGCTTCGATGGTCGTGCTGGTTAAGAAAGCATGCAGGTTTTGATGATGGCCGGTCCCTTGAGGTCTCGTCGCACCCACAGATCTCAGCTGAGCTGACGACGTGGGTAGAGGTCAGAGGTGCCAGGGAAGCCGGTTCTCGTCGAGCTGGGCCGTCGGATCCTTGAGGGAGGCCTTGCAGCAAACCGCGGAGTTCTTAGATGGTGCCTGCGGATGCAGGGTGACTACTCCTTAGCCACAAGGGAGAAATCTTGAGAAGAGTCTCGAAGTCCTTTCGTAGAAAGTATTCTTGATTCAAAGATGATCTAATTTGGAAGGGTCCCCGCTCCGGCCTTTATCCTAAAGAAAGGGGTGGGTACATGACTAGGTCCTGCCCTAAGGGTGGGACCAGGAAGGGGGGTAGTTACACCCCTCTCCCCCTGCTGGACTTTCCCCAGGTCAGGGGCTGCGCGCCCCTGGAACTGGTTCTAGCCGGCAGATGCGTAGTGAGCACCGGGGTGCCACTCCAAAGTCACCTTCTCGCAAAGCCCTACCTACCTAGAATACACAAACCCTGTCTGGGACGGTGCGAACACCGCCCTTGACAGGAAACCCTTTGTCCAAGCTCTCCTCGCTGGAAGGACTCCCAGCAGCAGGAGGTTAGACTCGTGTCTGTGGTGGCAGCGCCCATTTTGTGGAGCTGAGGCTTCAGTTAACTTTAACCGGGGTTTACAGTTACGTACATGTCGTGTCCCTCTAGAAGGGCGGAATGCTAACCTCGTCGCCAGAATTGGTGAGGGGGCAGCATCCCGATTCGTATGACACCTTACTCGACATGTCTTGATAACGCGATACCGAAGTTACCGATATGATACGCGTTATCATGGAACAGCCATTGGGTCTTGGTTCCGCAAGCTGCAACCGGGCTCGGCTCGTGCCAGAGCCCAATTCACACGGTTCCATGCACTCTGCCTTCAGGATTGTCAAGGCCTGCCATAGGAGTGACTGATAGGAACTCGGGTGTCCATTTTAAGGTTAGGTATAGGGATACTACACCTACAGAAACCCAGTCCTTCAGTTGGCGCCCGACGTGGGGCGGCATCAGCGGTACCGGTCCAAAGCCCGACGATCGTGAGGAACTTCGTGTGAAATCTCCGAGGGAAGGTGCACCCCGCTTCATCGATTCTGTTGTCGAAATAAGTGGCCCGAAGACTTTTTCGCGAAGATCCCCGCCTCCTGACGGCTGCGACGGACTGATGCCCTGACTGTCGACCTGTTTTGGCGCCTGGCGTAGACCTTGGTACAGCGAGACGATTGACTGGCCTTCCTGGTGACGCCATTGTTCTTTGAGTTAAGTATTTGTGGGTCGCTCCCAGAATCCTTAGTTGTTGTGGGTGCTTAGTTGTTGGATGGTTCCATTGCATTTGTGGTTCTTCGTACTTCGTTCTTAGTTGTTCTATTTGACGACTGCAGTCGCCAAAAACCGAGGGTTTTTGCATATTTGCGGGGACATTGTAATCTAATAACCCTTGACGTTTGTGAAACTCGGTTAGTGTGCACGATGCCTGGCCGTAGTACTTTGTTTAGTTGCTTTAGAGGTTGTGGTACGGATTCCCGATTGGAGGACTCATGTCCGATACCTCCAGTTGGAACTCCAATTTATGAATTATATAGCCGCCATGGTGTGGGTCCTATCACATTTAATGATTGTTGGGTCCGCTACACTAAAGATGACGGTGTCCTTAGTTGGCCACCTCATGGTAGTTTTGAGACCCCTATTTTGGATAATCTTGAAGCTACATTGTTTAAAAGGAAAGCTAGGCCGGCCAGGTTGGATTCCTTTCGGTTATGGCGTAAAGAAGCCAAGATGAAAGAAATCAAACAGCTTAAACGTAATAAGAGGGAAGGTATCGTTACAACAATGAGGAATGCAGAGCAGTTTCAGCGAGACAAAGAGAAGGAAAAGGAAGTTTTCGATAGACTACAACGTATGGCAGTGGATAAGTGTTATCCCGTTTTACCGTCGAGTACTGATAAGAAGGGAGAGGAAGCAGTAGAGGACCCTTTGTTGTCCTATCTATTAAAGTCGCCACCTCCATATGCGCAGGATACCACAGCTCCTGTGGTTCCCACTGTTCCTCAACCTGTTGTTCCGGCAGCTGTTAATCAGCCTGTCGCTGGTCCTGTCCTTGCGAATCCTCTTGTTCCTATTCCACTACCTGCTACTCTTCCTACTGCTCCACCGTCTATACCTTCTCAGTCTGCTGTTCCCGCTACTTCTGCTCTTTTGACTACTCCTACTGCCCTTGCTGCCCCTGTGTTTGGTCCTCCTGTTGTTACCCCTTTACTTCTTTCCTCTTCCCCGTCTTTTCGGCGACGTATTCCTAATATTGTTGCTAACTTCTACTCTCCTCTTGGACCGATTCTTGGGTCCGATGTTTCTGATGTTCCTCAGCGAAGAAGTCAACTTCCTGGTGGTAGGGAGAGCGGTACGCTGATAAAAATGGCGCGAAATTGAATTAGGTATCCTGTTAAAAATCCCCCGCGCATAATTTTTGACACTTTCTCTCAATTCAATGAGCCCACACAGAGATTTGTGTTTGAAGAAATGTGTAAATGTTTACGTGAGGTGATAGTAAATGATGAGGTAAATACTGTACCGTCCGATTTGACTGAACTTCAGCTTCAGTTTTCGAGTGGTATGATTGTGGGTAGTAATGTTCGACGTGCTGTAGAACATCTTCTATCTTTTCATCCCACTGTAATACCTCGAGCATTGTTTAAAGACGAAACTGAGGAGTGGATAGCGACGCCTGGTCAGTATCCCATGCGTGAGGTTCCACCAGTGTGGATGCCAGGTGATGCTGCTCAAGTTCCTCCCATTTTGCCACACTTCCAGAGAGTCTGGATACACCTTCCATGGAAGCGATCGGAAGTTTTGCAGGTTAAGCAATCTTTGCCTGACCCTCGCAAAAATCCTGCAGGGTACTATAAAGAGTTGTCCCAATTAGTGGATGCTACGATTATGAACCTTGCCGACATCGACATGTTGTTCGGCAACGTAGTACCTCAACCGGTTTGGGCGAAAATTTGTCAAGAAAATCACGCAGCTGAGTTAGGTGGTGATTGTCCGGCGCTTGTAGCGGCTGACGCATTGCAGGTTGGTGAGGCTAAGCCTGAGCAGGTAATTACGGCTTTGCCTCAAAGAATTATTACTCTTATGAAGACACTTATGCCAGCAATGAAAGTTAACTGGGATAAACTGTCTGCCTGTAAGCAAAAGAAGGACGAGAGTGTCTCTGATTTCTTTACGAGATTTGAGGAGGCATTCATCGATCACAGTGGCCAAGATATGAGCACAGAGGGAGGTCAGAGGTTGTTTGTGGATAAATTTGTATCGAATTTGTTGCCTGAACTTAGCAACAAATTTAAAAAATTCAGAGAGTTTGTGGGCCGTTTCTACCTCTGCTCAGATATTGGCTACGGCTCAATATTATGAAAATAGGGAGAAGGAGGAAAATGATTGTGCGGATAAAAAGACGAAAGATCTCAAAACAAAAGTTCTGTTACAACAAGCGTATCCTCCGCGCTCAAATCAAAATGATTCTCAACAGCGGA
Source organism: Lissotriton vulgaris (assembly GCF_964263255.1). NCBI lineage: Eukaryota > Metazoa > Chordata > Amphibia > Caudata > Salamandridae > Lissotriton > Lissotriton vulgaris. Next base: position 1,052,794,064 of record NC_141685.1, on the reverse strand, counting down.
ATAGATCGCAATCGCAATCCGCTAGGTCGCAGTCGCGGAATGACTCTTCTTCGCAGAGATCTATGCTTGGGTACAATCAATGTGCCTATTGTAGAGGCGAGGGACATTTGAAATTTGATTGTCCGGTTTTGCGCGATCGAAATAATGGTAATTCCTCTAGAGGAGGTCGTAGTGGTCCTCAACAGGCTTCTCGAGGTAGAGGTCGTGGTGTTACTCAGAATCAAAATGAGCGTTCTAACAATTCCGCTGATTCCAATAATTGTTTTGATCAGCGTGGTTCATCGTCAGGTAGATCCGCACAGTACCATGTGGACGATTTTTATATCGAGCAGGGTACTGATGACGGTAATTACTAGGACAGCCACAGACAAAGAGAGGGAGTAGTATCAGTTCCGGTTGATCAGAGAGGGCCTTACGTCGCAGTTGCCACATTGGGCGTAGTTGAGCCTTTTCTGTTGGACACTGGTGCAGCGAAAAGTTCTATTATGCATTCGAAACTCCCTGGCGCACCTTTGTCTGCATTAACGAATGTTTCCGTTGGATTCTCTGGCGCCCCTGTTAGCAATCCGGTTTCTAGCCCTTTGCCCCTCACAATTGGGCCTCGTGAGCTGAAAGCTCCTTTGATTTTGACTACTGGTTGTGGTGAAAATCTTCTGGGCCTGGATTTGCTGAAACGTTTGTATGCGACTTTGTATTGTTCTCCTGCGGGAGTGGAGCTTACGTTGGGTCAGAGAGTGATCTCTCCCATGTACTTGTCATCTGATAAGCTCCCACCGGAATGGAGTTCTCTTCCTGCATCTTTGTGGGCAACAGGTCCCAATGACGTGGGCCTGCTTGATATCTCCCCTTATGTTGTCCAATTGAAATCGAATGTGCAATTACCACGTATTCCCCAGTATCGTATCTCCCTTGATGGTGAGCGAGCGTTGTTGGCGATCATCTATGACTTGATCGAGAAAGATGTTATCGAGGAGACTCGGGGAAACGTGTGTAATAGTCCTGTGTTACCCATCTTGAAACGCACTGATCGCTCTAAGCCTCCTGTTTATCGTTTTGTCATTGATTTACGGGAGGTGAACAAAATTGTGATTCCTGTGTTCCCTGTGGTGCCTGACATTACGGCTTTACTGACTCTGATTCCAGCATCTGCTTCTTGGTTTTCAGTGATCGATCTGAAGAATGCTTTCTTTAGCATTCCGATTGCTGAGGAAAGCAGGGACCTATTCGGTTTCTCTTTAGGTGGTCGCAGCTTTAGGTTTAAGCGCGCTCCTCAGGGCTACTGTGAGAGTCCATCGATATACAGCCAAGCCCTGAAGAGTCAACTTGATGCGTTTGTGTTACCGGCTGGTGCGGCCTTGATCCAATACGTTGATGACTTATTGGTGGCTGCGGACACACGAGAGATTTGCAAAACTGCTACGGTGTCTCTGTAACAGCATCTCTATGACTTACATCATAAGGTGTCACCTTCTAAACTGCAATATTGTTGTCAAGAAGTAACCTATCTAGGTCACTTATTGTCAAAGGAGGGAAGAAGGATGACCCCAGAAAGAATTGCAGCGATCGCTCGAATGACTGTGCCAACAACTCAGAGAGATGTACGTGCCTTTCTAGGTATCACGTCATACTGCAGGCAATGGATTCCGAATTTTTCATTGTTAGCGAAACCATTGGTAGCCCTCACGTGCAAGGATGTTCCAACTCCTTTGCCATGGACAGCAGAGTGTCAGAAAAGTTTTTCTGAACTACGTGATGCGTTGTGTTCGGCTCCTGTGTTAGGTACTCCTGACTACAGCAAGCCGTTTACACTATATGTTCACGAGAGAGAAGGTTGTGCGTTGAGTGTTTTGACGCAACAATTTGGCGGTAAGCAGCGTCCATGTGCATATTTTTGCTCGACCTTGGACCAAGTAGCTAGAGCATTGCCGAGTTGTCTAAGAGCGACAGCGGCGGCTGCGGTGTCCATTCGACAATCTGCAGGATTGGTCATGGATAATATGCTTACGGTGATGGTTCCGCATGCAGTTGACACTCTTAAATCGTACGAAAACTCAACACTTGACGAGCGCAAGGTTGTCCGGTTACGAGTTGACGCTTTTGGCAAGTCACATTCAAATAAAGCGCTGTAATGTCCTAAACCCGGCGACGTTGTTGCCAACTAATATGGAATCAGACGACGTTCCACCACGATTGTTATTTGCGAACTGAGGAAGAAACGAAGGGTCGTGTTGACCTAAAAAACACTCCATTGGAAGACCCCGATGGTACTTTGTATGTGGACGGTTCGTGTTTTAAGTTGCCGAATGGTGATGTGACGACTGCGTATGCTGTGGTAACGTTGAGTACGGTCGTGGAAACTGCGAGATTGAATCAGAATTCTGCGCAGGCGGCAGAGTTGATTGCGTTGACGAGAGCGTGTGTTTGGTCGAAGGGAAAGCGAGTGAATGTTTTTACCGATAGTCAATATGCTTTTGGCGTTGCTCATAGTTTTGGTCGATTGTGGCGAGAGAGAGGCTTTATGACATCGCATGGCACGAAGATCCAACACGGACAGCTCGTGAACGATCTTTTAGACGCACTTACATTGCCGAAGCAGGTGGCGATTATTAAATGTAGTGCCCACCGTAAGGTGACGGATGATGTTGGTCGTGGCAATGCGTTTGCTGATGAGATTGCTAAGGAGACTGCTAGAAATCTTGCAACTAGAATGTATGTGACGAGTTCGGTAAGGTGGCCTGCAGAAACTGGTATGTGTGAGGATACTGTTGAAAGTGTGAAAGCGATTCAGAATGAGGCCACTGAAACTGAAAAGACCAAGTGGAAGGAGAGCACAGGAAAGTTGGATGCGAATGGATGTTGGATTGATTTGTCGGAGAATCGAAGATGAATGTTGCCGGATGCATATGTGCTAGCTGTTGTGACTATGGCGCACGGTTTGTCACATATTAGCGCAATTTGTGCAAGTGCAAGTTGTTGTCCCCTGTATGGAAGAATGATGGTATCGCCAAGTGCGCTGAGAGATTGGTCAAGAATTGCATGGTATGTATGATGTACAATCCTGGCAAGGGCACTCCTACACCCCCTGGCCATTTTGCTCCTCCTACATGTTCCTTTGAAGTAATCCAGCTGGACTTCATCCATATGGAGCGATGTAATAACTTGAAGTACGTCTTAGTTGTGGTTTGCGCATTCTCCCGATGGATCGAAGCTTACCCTCTCAAAGACAATACTGCCCTGTCCACAGCGAAAGTCCTACTGAAGGAATACTTTCCTCGGTACGGATTGTATGGTCTGATAACGGAAGTGAGTTTGTGGGGAGTGTGATGAAGAGTGTGTGTAAGGGCCTTGGAATTACACAAAAATTCCACAGCGCCAATCATCCCCAGTCAGCAGGTTTGGTTGAGGGGTACAATGGTACTCTAAAATTAAAACTCGCGAAGATTCAGGCTTCGACTGGTCTGTCGTGGCCTGACGCTTTGCCTCTGGCTCTTTTGCCGACTAGGGCGACTGTGCACTCTCGAGTAGGGCTCAGTCCATATGAGATTGTGTTTGGCCGTCCTGCAAATATTTGGGGAGTTCCTAGACCCAAGTCATTCGAAAGTCTTGAATACCCAATGTTAATGGATTATTTTCATGATCTGACTGCTAAACTGAGGTTAATTCATCAACAGGTCTTTGAAGCACTGCCGGCACAGACGGAGGGTCCTGGCCACCGACTCCAACCGGCAGACTGGGTGGTGACCAGAAATTTTGGCCGGAAGCGAAACCTCGAGCCGAGGTTTGTGGGACCCTTCCAGGTGCTACTCGCCACGAGAACTGCAGTTCGTTTGGAGGGCCGCAAGCATTGGGTGCACGCCACCCACACCAAAAAGGTACCAATACCTTTACCAGCGGACTCGTGGGTGAGGACTGGCATTGCCGCATCAGAGACAGAAGCTCTGCCGAACTTTGTGCCGTTCAGTGACGCTCAGCCTGTGGGAGATACTTCAGTGCAATCAGATAACTTTGTTGAACCTTTGCCATTGGAGAATTCAAGACCTGAACTATCGTCTGACCGACAGGACTCTGTTCCACAATCTGATCAATTATTTGAAGAGCAGACTTGTCCTGGAAGAAGCAGATATTTTCTTCGTTCCAATACCAGAGACTAATAACATTTTTGCTCTTTTCCCTTTTTGAAATTCACGTTACCCCCCATTAACATCTTGAACATTTTTGAATAATTGTGGTTTCTGTTTACATTCTGAGTTCTTTTCCACGTGTGTGTTGTTCCACAGCTAGGAGATTTTGTATATATTGTTTGATTAAAAGAACCTTACATCCGGGTTGACCGTAGGGCCGTGCGGGTACTCCCTTCTGTTTAGTAGGTTTCTGACACTAGGCCGGAGACCGTCGATTCCTAGGAACTTCTGGGGGTTGACAATTGCTACACAGAACGAAGTGTGTCAAGAACGTTGCGGACGGTTTTTAGAGGATGGCATTCTCAAAGTTGTCGGAAGTGGAGAAGACTCAAGCGCAAAGATCTACACTGCACAGGGTTGTACGTACCAAATGCTTTCTGTTTCAGGTGTTCCTACTGTTCCTAACCGTTTCCATGTTATTGGTGGGTGGAGTATACTATAGGATACAATCGTTATTGCCTTCTGCTTCACCTACTTCTTCCTCTGAACCAAAACCTACTTCCACTGTTTCTCCTCATTCTTTCCACCTTTTACCTCAACACGAGCAGGTTAGACGTGCGGAAATCATGAACAACTCCTTTGTCCAACTTCTCCATCAGCATCAGTTGGTGATGAATACCACCAACTGTTGGGTGTGTGGTTTAATGCCACATACCACTGATAGGGGAATTCCGTACTTGGTCCTTCCTTACAGTTCCCAGGGGTCAGCTCGAGCATTCCAAACAATGTTTCGTAGCGCACTAGATTCCTACCCCCATCGAGAGCCACGCACTGCAGATCATGGTCCTGGCCCGTACCACAAGCCTTTGGCAAGAGCGATTGCAGATTTAGATAGGGATATCTTTGACGCATCGCTTATCCCAGAGGAAGAGGTGCGAGCATACAGAGATCTGAGTGAGGCTGAGTATAGCATGTCATTGGTTATCGGCAGCTTAAAAGCTCATCTCCGATCTGGATTGTACCCCATCTCGGTAATTTGTCTGAAAAGCCTTGGCCGAAGCCCGCGAGCTCAGCTTGGGAGGAGTGCCTGTACTGAAACGTATGTTTTACCGACGGCCTCTTCCCCTGTTCTTTTGACTGCCAAGGGTACATACTTTGTCTGTTACGACCGCGCATATACATGGTTGCCTCGTGACTTCTCAGGCACCTGTTATATTGCAAATCTGTTGCCGCCGACCTTTACTGTTGGGTCGGATTATCACAAGACCAGAGTTGTGAGAGGTGTGATTAGCGAAGAGGACACTGCCGGTCAAGAAGCAGGAGACTTCTTTAAGAGTTTCTTGCCGTTTTGGGGACCTATGATCAATAGTAGGAACCTGAGACAGTTGACTCGAGTGGTGGAATCGACCGCTAATATCACTGCAAGTGCCCTTGGTAACATCACAGCAGAGCTTCAGGCTGACAGGCTTATGACGTTACAAAACCGTATGGTTTTAGACGTTGTCCTTGCAGATAGAGGTGGAGTATGTAAGGTGATCAATTCGAGTTGCTGCATTTTCATTCCTGATAACGCTCCAACTGTCTATCAAGCCATCTCGAAGTTGCATAAGATCTCCGAGTCCATACACGTGGACGTAGGTGATTGGACGCTACTAGGGTGGTTTTGGGGCCTGATGTCGACGTGGGGTTGGAAAATTCTGATGATCATTGGGGTTGTTGTAGCGTTTCTATTCACTTGTTGTCTTTGTGTACAGTGTGGTCCTGCCTTATGTGGCCTCTGTGCCACAACGTGTATAAGACGGCCACCTGTTACCAAGGAAGCACTGATGGATAGAATAATGTTGCAGCAACATCTGGATGGTCTGATGAATATCGAGATCGATTCCGATATCGACTAGTGCTTGCCTACATGAGGGCAAAAGGAGCGTCTGAGGTTCCGTGACAATTGTAAGTGGTGTTTTCGAATCGCTCGAATATGGTCGAGTTTGGTATCTATGAACCGCAAATGACGAGTTTAGTGGGTGTACGCGTTTTCGCTATGCTAACCTAAACCGTTCGTCTGTTTCGTGGGTTTCTTCATCTGAACCCACGGGTTCCATTTTAGATACGGCATCCATTTTGTTTCTTGCCCTCAAGTAGCCAGCGAACGGACACTGTCCGCTTCGTGACCCTGGGATTCCCAAACTCTAGCGGAAGACACGTGTTCCTTTGAGGGTGTCTTTATGACGAGGGGGATGACACTGCAAGGCAGATGGCCCCGCTCGAAGGCTCATCTTGCCGTGCCAGTCTATTGTTTCAGGTGTGCATTCATTAGGCACGTCTCCTTTGATCCTGCAATCGTGTTTCCGATATCACCCCCTTACACTCTTTTCAATCTGTTGACTATCTTTGTCTTCCTCTGCACCGGTTTCTGACTCTTCCTTAACTCGTTTACAGCCGAATGGAATGCACTAATGGTGGGAAGATGTACTTTTACAGTTGGGAACCGGCGATGCTACTGTAATTATGTTCCGGGACCTTGAATACATGAAAGCGACCCCCTATGAAATTTACTGTGGGAACTGGGTTGTAACCTTTTGTTTACCATGTTGTTCTATGATGAAAAACTGTATAAAAGGAGCGATCCACAGATGCAATTTGAAGCAGTCTCCTAGAACCTACATGCTATGTACTTCTTGTGACTTCTGTGTCCTGCAGTAAATAAACCTCGATCTTTGACGCCAAAGGAAGTGTCCCGTGTCTGTCATTTGTACGCCGGAACAGGTAACCCACGAAGGTTTCAGGTGTTGTCCCCTGGCACCGCTGGGTCTTAGAGAAACCCAGTCCTTCACCGCGCTCTCAGCGACAGGCAGAAAGCGTACAGCTGAGTGCAGAGAGCGGAGCTCTGTAATGGCTCCACCGCGCACCAAAGGTCGGCGTAATGAAGCACCAGCTCCAGCCCTTCCCCCTGCTTCTGCCTCACCTTCATTTTTAGCACCAGCAGCTTGTAAAACAGCAAGTAAAATTCCTGTTTTCTTTTTAGAAGGAAAAGGATACAGGGGTCCGCGTTAATACTTTTATCAGTTGAGCTGGGTGAGCCTAACAGCTAGATAGGTCTTCACACACTCCCATAGCTGATGGCGATATACTCCCTGGGTCCAGAATGGATGATGGGCCAGCGAAACCGATTGGGCCAGCGAAACAGATTGGGAAACCCACTATGAAGTTGCTGCAATCTGGGATGGTGACTGAATTACTACGGCAGTGTGGAAGAACAATTGTTACAGGTGGTTCTCCAGTATTGGTGTCTAATGGATTCACATGCTTGAATATTCCCTGTAACATAAAACCTGAAATATGTACTAGAAAAAAGGCATAAACAGCCTAACCACATTTCTACATAGGAATGCATGGGAAAAGGAAAAGACCATATGCAGTCTATCCTTGTCATTATGTTGGTCCAAACTGCAGCCAATCAGGCGTCAGCAACCCTCTAGAACCTTCTCCTCAGAGCTCAGCACCTCAGATTTTCGTAGCACAAGAGTGACCAAAGAGTCTATGAGGAGAAGAGAGCCTCTGAGGGGAGGAGGGAGGGTCGCATGTGAATCTATGAAAGACACCAATACTGGAGAACCACCTGTTTACAGGTAAGTAACAATTGTTCTTCTCCAGTATTAGGGTGTCTTTCATAGATTCACATGCTTGAATATAGAATAGATAGCAGTCAGCACCAAGCAAAAGTTTCCATAATTACAAAGCATAATAGAAGACTGAAAAGCATAATGGGATATATATATCTCAACAGTCAATAAATACTTGGAAACTAATAGGAGAGGGTAGAACAGAGGCTCACCTTATTGAAAAAGATTACAAAGCACAGCTTGTCCAACTGCCGTATCCGTTTCATTCATGGCACACAGACAGGAGTGTTTCGTAAACGTGTGCCTGCTGGACCACGTGGCTGCTCTGCAAATTTGATGCAACGGGACACCAGCAAATAAGGCAGTTGAGGACGCCATCGATCTGGTAGAGTGGGCTCTCACTGAAGACTGCAGAGGTTTACCTGCCCTCTCATGGCAGAAAACAATGGCCGAAGACACCCAACGTGCTATAGTAGGTTTGGTAACTGGACGCCCCTTTTGAAAATGTCCATAAGCCACGAAGAGCTGATCAGATTTGCGAAACGGAGCAGTTCTGTTGATATAGAACTTCAAGCACCGCTGAATGTCTAAGGAGTGTAAGCGCTGTTCCGCAGGAGACTGTGGGTCTGCAAAGAAAGACTTCAGAAGAACAGGTTCATTGATGTGGAGATCTGAAGGTACCTTAGGTAAAAAGGTAGGGTTGGTGCGAAGCGCCACACAATCCGGTTGAAACTGCAGAAACGGAGGATTGATCGTGAATGCATGAATGTCACTCACGCAACGTGCAGACGTTAATGCAAGGAGTAGAGCCACTTTCCAGGTGAGATACTTTTCAGCTCTATGGATGGGTTTGAATGGTGATTTCATTAGTTGTGCCAAAACAATATTAAGGCGCCAAGCAGGGGGAGGGCGCGGAATAGGTGGAAATTTACGGAATAGTCCCTTGAAAAACTGACCTATGATTCTAGAAGAGCAGAGGGAGGTGGAGCCATCTTGGCGGAAGCGTGAAATTGCCGCCAGAAAAACCTTTAAAGTGGCATGAGACAGTCCGGACTGAGACAATTGCAAGAAGAAAGGGAGGAGCTGAGCAGGCGTTGCACGAATGGGATGAACACCAGCAGCAGCACACCAATGGCAGAACCTTTTCCATTTCAACTTGGAGGTCTTTATAGTTGAAGGAGCTCTGGCTTGACCAAGGACTTCTCGGCAATCTTGCGGAATGGCTAGATGGGCAAATTCACAGTGTTCAGGTTCCAGGCTGACCAACTCAGAGAAGAGGGGTCCGGATGGTAAATGAGACCCCTGTCCATGGTGAGCAGATCCATCCGAAGATGTAGAAGGATGGGCTTGCATTGGGACAGCAGAAGCAACTCCGAGAACCATGCTTGACGAGGCCACCTGGGAGCTATTAGAAGGATGCGGCAGGGTTCTCTCCGCATCTTCCAGAGCACCCAGGCACTAGAGGGATCGGAGGAAAGGCGTAAGCAAACAGATTGGACCAGTTCATCAAAAGGGCATTGCCCTGAGACCCTCTGTGGGGATGCCAACTTGCATAAGATGGGCATTTTCGATTCTATGGTGTTGCGAAGAGGTCCAGCGCCGGGCGCACCCTTCGCCGAAAAATCATTTTGAGTGTTGGTTGGTGCAGCTCCCACTCGTGGGTCGATGACCGGGACCTGCTGAGGGAATCCGCGAGGAGGTTGGATATTCCTGGGAGATTAACTGCAGTGACTGATTTGGTGCGTGAGCACCCAGTCCCAAATTGACTGTGCTAGTCGAGACAGCACTGGAGATTTTGTTCCGCCCTGCTTGTTTATGTAATGCATGCAGGTTGTGTTGTCCGTTTGTATCAGAACTGACTCTCCTCGAAGCACGGGCTGAAACGACTTGAGCGCTAGAAATATAGCCATGAGCTCCAACCTGTTGATGTGCCAGGCTTTCTGTGTCAAAGTCTATCTTCCTTTTACAGAGAGGTCTTGGAGGTGCGCTCCCCATCCCTCCAGAGAGGCATCCGTCGTGAGTGTGAGATCTGGATTGACGGATAGGAATGATGCCCCTGCTGTAAGGTGCACTGGCGGTGCCCACCATCGGAGCGCCCTTTTCATGCGAGACGTGACAGAAACTAGGTCGTTGAAGGAACCGCTAATTTGACGCCACTGTCAGTCTAATTCTTCTTGAATGGGACGAGCCCTTAATCTGCAATGAGGAATGAGTACGATGCACGATGATGCCATTCCCAGAAATGACTTCAGTAGTCGGACTGAAACGCACTGCCTTGACAGCAGAAGTGATACTAGACGCAGAGTCCGTTGTTGACGTTCCAGGGACACAAATGCCTTCACCAAAGTTGTATCCAATGTGGCTCCTAGAGAATCCTTGGAAAGAGCTAGACACAATTGGGATTTCTCCAGATTGAGAGACAGGCCAAAGGAACGAAACACCCTCTGGCAAAGGGATGTATGCTGAATCAGCTGTCTGCGAGACTGCGACTTCAGGAGGCAATTGTCGAGATACAGAAATATCTGGACACCTTGGAGATGTAAATAAGCCATTACAGGCGCCAACATCTTTGTAAAGACTCGTGGGGCGGAACGAAGGCCGAATGGCAGGACCATGAACTGGAAAGGTTTCTGCCCCACCCGAAAGAGTAGAAACTTCTGATGACGCTGGAGTATTGGGACATGGAAGTAAGCATCTCGGAGGTCGATAGTTGCCATGAAATCTCCGACTAAGAGCAAACGCAAGATCTCTGTAAGCGTTAGCATGCAAAATGATTGACTCTTGAGATACTTGTTGAGCGCTCTCAAGTCCAATATTGGGCACCAATCCCCGTTCTTCTTTACGATCAGGAAAAAACAGGAATAAAACCCCTTCCCTCCGAGTCCTGGGCACCACCTCTACCGCACCCTTCTGAATAAGAAGATGAACTTGATGGAAAAGTTCCTTGATGTGAGGGGGTGGCGGTCCGGAAGGTGGAGTTGGAGGAGGGATGGTGACGAATTCCAACGCATGGCCCTTTTCTACGATGTCTAGAACCCAACGGTCCGAGGTGATGGAGGACCATTGAGAACCAAACAGGGAGATTCGACCTCCAATCTGCTGGGTTAAAGGCAAGTCATTGTCATTTATTAGAGGATCCCCCTGTAGGAGGATTTTCCTCTATAGGATTTGGCTGGCTGTTGGCGAGACGACTGTTGTCGGTTATAGGAGTCACGCTGGTTAGTTTGATTATAGGATCGATATTGATTGCTTCCTCCTCGAAAATTAGAGTTGGTGCCTCGTCCTCGAGCACCCCGAAAGGGCTGCTTTTTAAATTGTAGGGTTCCTAAGGCACGTGCAGTGTCCGTATCCTTTTTAATGGACTGTAGTGCCTCATCAATGTGTGCCCCAAAGAGTGATTCGCCATCATATGGCATATCCAGAATCTTTGCTTGAACTTCCTGACGGAAGGAAGTGGAACGCAACCAGCCTTGTCTTCGTAAGACAGCTGCTCCCGCAAGCTGTCGGAAACCAGTGCAGGCTACATCCACTGCACAATCAATAATTTCTTCTGATTTTCTTTCGCCTTCCTGGAGAAGTTGTAACGCCTCCTTCTTGGAAGCATCCGGAAGCATAGCCACATAAGCGGTCATGTCTGCCCATATCTGGCGGTCGTAACGACCCAAAATGGCCATCGCATTAGCCGCCCTCACTGTGGTGGAAGACATCGTGGAGAACTTGCGGCCTATAGCGTCAAGGCGACGGCCCTCACGGTCTGGTGGTGCTGTGATAGTGGATGCAGGATTCCGGGATCCCCGCTGGGCTGCCTGTGTAACAACCGGCTTCGGCTGGCCAATGAGGCATGCTGGGGTTCCTACAGGCGCCTTATACTTCTTTTCCAATCTTGGCAATTGGGCAGGCAAGGAATTTGGTGTTTATCAATTTTTCTCCTTCAGCCCAGATGAAATCAATAATTGGAACAGTATGAACCTGTTTGAATGGCTGACTTAAAATCGTAGAGGAAACAATCCTCCTCTTTGGACACGTGGTAGCTTAAAACGTTGAGCCGCTCTGTCCATTAGTTGATGAAAGCTTGCAATATCTACTGGAGGAGAATTCCCTTGCGGCACTTGAGATGGGGACGGTGTTTGAGCCCTATAGTAATCCCACTCCGCCATATTATCATCAGCATCCACATCCTAACCTCCCCATCTTCTCGATCAGGTGGGTTCTCCTCCTCATCATTCAGATACACAGTTGCGTGTACCTGAATGGATGTATGTCTGAGTAACTGCAGGTGGTGGAAGCACGTAAGCAGCAGCTGACGGCTCCGTCGTAGGTGTTAAGACGGAAGGGACAGTAGACACCTGTGGCGATGGAGGGAAACATCTGTTATAATCATCTAACATATTCTGTAGGTTAGAGATGAGCAACAAAGGTAACGTCGCAGTTGGAATTTGAACAGGCACTTATTCATCTTGACCATATTGCTCCTCCTCATCATTGCTAAACTCTTGACGTTTTATAATTAAATCTGATGGACCTTGAGCGTTAGTGAAGGACTCATGCACATCCACTTCAGACTCCCGGTCTGAGTCCGTAGCAAACAAAGGTGAGGGAGGCAGTGTATCACCAGAAAGTGCAAGGTTGCCACTTGGAATCTTATGACCTTTGTGAAGAGTGTCATCCTTTGCAGAACCAGTGGAAGACAGTGGCAGCAAAGGCATCGTAGTTGACTTTCCCACAGTTGAAGACTCCATTGCCGACGGCAATGATCCTGCCAATGGTGCCGTCGTCAGCATAGATGACGACGAAAGCTTCTTGGTCTTTGTCGTCGAAAACGTCGTTGACTGACATAGTCGACGAGGCAACCGTCGATGGCGATGTCGACGGCAATGGTGTCGTTGACGGAACCTTAGTCGACGTAGCCATCGACGGGACCTTCGTCGACGGCAATGGCTTCTTCTTCGTCGACAGGGCCGTGGTCGACGGAACACTCGTCGATGGAATACTAGTCGTCGAAGGCGTCGACGAAGCTAGCAACTTAACACCTTTTGTCGACGATGATCTAACTGTCGACGGAAGTTTCTTCGTCAGCGACGACGAAATTGGAATGACTGACGACACAGTCTTAGAACTGAGGATCATCATCGACGGAAAATCTGTAAACGACCCAGAAGCCAGCGTCGTCGTGACCGTCGTAGTCAATGTACCAGAGACAGTCAATCTCGTCGACGGAACTGTAGTCGACACTGTCGTCGATGGAGCCACAGTTTTCCTCACAGAAAAACCTGTGGAAGTCGCAGCAGTAGCCCGAGAGCCAGGTCTTGTGGGCCCAGAAGTAGTAGGGAGAGGTGAAGACACCGCAGGGGCCAAAGAAAGACATTTTCTTCTTTTTTATAAATGGAGAAGGCAACTCCTGCACACTACTTCTTTTAGAGGCTGCTTGGGAATGGCCAGACATGAGGCTTTCAGCATCATAAAGTACATGCTCCTTGTCTTTTAGTCTCTGAAGCCAGAGGAGTAAACGTCCTTCCCTATCTTTTAAAGTCTTATTGGAGAAAGTTCTACAGAATTTACAATTTCCCACTTCATGGTCCGGGTAAAGACAGTAAATACACTTACTGTGTGGATCCTCTGAAAAAAGTCTTAGTTTTCCACATGAAGAACAAGCTCTGAAGAGGGATTTCTTACTTTAAGACATGTTGAAAACCAGGCAAAAAGCAGAAGAGTAGAGAAAAATTGAGCAGAGCTCAGGGAGACTCCCTTACACACGACGTGCGGTAGAAAAGCTGAGGTGCTGAGCTCTGAGGAGAAAGCTCTAGAGGGTTGCTGACGCCCGATTGGCTGCAGTTTGGACCAACATAATGACAAGGATAGACTGCATAAGGTCTTTTCCTTTTCCCATGCATTCCTATGTAGAAATGTGGTTAGGCTGTTTATGCCTTTTTTCTAGTACATATTTCAGGTTTTATGTTGTTATATATATATATATATATGCTATTTTATTTACCGTGGGACTCCCACTCCGACGACGGGGAATATTCAAGCATTTGAATCTATGAAAGACACCCTAATACTGGAGAACTGAGAACTCTATCCCTGGTTTTGAGATGGCGGACGTGTTGAATGCTGCAGTACAGAATAGTAGGGGGAGTGAGGTCGGTGCGTTAACAACGATAATATTCATAACGCTGTGAGGGCAGAGAATATTGAGAATAATGGGATCGAGAATGCATCTTCTACAATTATTGTTGAGGTCAGTCCTACTGGAGTGATCTCTGAGAAACCTAATTACTTCGAGGTCATGGCCCTCAGATACAGAGTGGTATAGTACATCTAAGGGGGCAGAAAGTGACCAACGTAATATCCCTGTTGGAGGGAAGAGCAGGAAAACTAAAAACTCCAAAATAGCCAAAATGACTAAAGGAGGCAAGGGTCAAGGTTGGGGTGTAAAGCAAGCTACTGACGCAGTAGGGCACGCTAAGGGGGCCTAGGTTGGATCCGGTATCAGCCCACTGGGCAAGTGGCTATCCCAAAATGCCGAAATTAAAATTATTATTCTGAGACCATCTAATGCCAGTAGTACAGCAAATACTTCCACAGAAATGCTAGGGAGGGAGATTGAGTTGATCGGGACCGGCAAGGATTATTCAAAGCCTCAGAGAAGTCACATTCAATTGCTGCCTGCTCTTTGTCAACATCTTTAGTTTTCTCCCCAGCCTTAAATCCAGCAGTATTGCCATCATTGGTAGTTGGGGCTATGGCTGGTCAACAAGAAGCGACGGATAAATCAGCCCTCTCTAGCTAGTATTATGCAAGCACTGAGTACTCATAGAACAGAAGCTCAGGAATATTATCAACAGGCTAATGCCGACAGCAGCAAAATCAAACCAGCATTGATGGAGGTAACATCTAAGGTCGGTCAGCTCTCTTCCGACGTTACCGACCTACAACAATGAGTGGCTGCTGTCAAAGAATCCAATACTTACACAGGTAATTTGGCAAAGGCACATGACTCAAATGATGGCAATGCAATCGAAGATCTTGAAAATCGTCAGAGGAGGCACAATCTCTGTATTTTTGGTATTCCAGAAGGAAGGGAGGGTAATGACCCACGGGCGTTTGTTGTGGATCTTTTTCAAAAAGCCTTTCTGGATCTTGTTGACTGGGATATGGACACTCAAGTCCAACGAGCACATAGATTGCCATTAACACCATCAACTACTTACGGTGCGCAGTCAAAATCTAACTTTGCTAGACCAATTCTTGTGTTTGTGTAATTTTTTATTACGTCAAGCTATATATTTCAAGGCACGCCCAAGTTTGCCGGTTAAGGTGGACTCTATGTCTATTGTTGTGCGTTCCGACCTATGTAAGGCAACTATGGACAAACTGTGGAAACTTCAACAACTGATGAACCCTTTCAAATCTGTATGTTCACAAGTGTTTTTACAGGAGCCGGCACGTCTCAAGATTTTAAAGGATGGTCGGCAACATTTTTTCTTTAATGTACAGGATGCCAAACAAGCGTTACTAAGATGGCAAGCAGCTGGCAAGGAGGGAACAACGACCGCAACACCACCACCCTGCTGGACAACCTCGCTAACCTCGGATTCAAGCAACTGGTGACCACCCCCACCCACTACGCCGGCCACACGCTTGACCCCGTCTTCTCCTCCAGCAAGGACATTGCCTTCAGCCACGCCACCGGACTCCACTGGACGGACCACAGCTGCTTCCACTTCAACTTCAAAAGGACCACGATCCTCCGCCATCAGCAACAGGTTGCACGCAGAAGCTGGAACAAGATCACAGCCGACCAGCTCGCGACTTCCCTGAGCAAGAACCCACCCACCAGCGCAACGAACCCCAGCCAAGCGGCCACCAACCTCACGAAATGGATCAGCGACTGCGCAGACGACCTCGCCCCTCTGAGGACCTCGCCTAGCAGACCCGGCGGCAAGAAAGCCCCATGGTTCACCGACGAACTCAAGAGCTCCAAGAAGGACTGCGGAGCCCTGGAGAAAGCCTGGCGCCGAGACCCAACACCGGACAACATGACTGCCCTCAAGATCGCCACCCGAAAACATCACCAACTGATCCACACCACCAAGAAAACTGCATTCAAGGAACGACTGGACAACAACGCACACAACAGCAAGGAACTCTTCAACATCGTTAAAGAGCTCTCCAACCCCAACGCCGGAAACAACGACATCACCCCTTTGCAAGACCTCTGCAACTCCCTCGCCTCCTACTTCAAGATCGCGGACATACACAACAGCTACAGCACTCAACCAACGCACGCCACAAGCGAACCACCGCCCCCCCACCACCACCCTCCGCGCCTGGACCCCGATCAGCACCGAAGACACCATCCGCACGATGAACTCCATCCACTCTGGATCTCCGACCGACCCTTGCCCCCACCACGTCTTCAACAAGGACGACGCTGTCATCGCACCCCACCTGCGGGACATCATCAACACCTCCTTCTACACCGCTACCTTCCCGGAGAGCTGGAAGCACGCCGAACTCAGTGCCCTACTAAAGAAGCCAGAGAACAACTAAGGGTTGGCTCTAATCAGTAAGGCTGAGCCATAATAGCAAACAACAAAAGAGAATTGTCAGTACTGATATGAATAAGTTGCATACACGAATTACCTCACAGAACTTGAAACAACATTCAAGACCGGGAGCTAGTTAATAGCTTTTTTTATTATTAGCATTTTTTAAAGAGAAAACATATCTTGTAAAAAATCTTTGTACAAAATTACATATTCAAGATGGACACATAATACATACTAGGAAAAAACAGAGTTCAAAAATCATTCATCATATCAGACATATCACAAGCATACAAAAACATTCAACCAGTCACTAGGGGAAGATGCTATAACTACAAAAATGTGCAATATATTTACAATGCAATAACGAACACAGGACAGAAAGAAAACAAGGAAAAGAGGCCAAAGTCTGCGAAACAATTTTAAAGTAGTATTACAAAGCAATATTCTTCACTAAGTACATTCCTATTTTAAATCAAAGCATCACTAAACTTTGTACAAATATTAGATAGAGGTAATGTACGTGGGTAAGCGGTAAGCAAAAATCCTTTCAAAAGCTTATCGCTCCTGCAGACAACAATATGGCAAGGGCCTACGCGTTTCGAATCCCGCTGGTTTTCTAGGGATTCTCTTCAGGGCCTTGGGTAGTAACTAAACAAGCTACAAAGGATAAAACAGAAAAGAGAAAGGATAGTTAAGTATCTAGGATCAAATAAGTTGAATCACTGAATCACAACATCAGGTGCCTATCTCAGGTACCACCGTCTCCTCTATCAGCTTACCAAAAAGCAAGAATGTCTGGTGGACAGAAGGACTCGGAGGTCTTGGAGGTGGGCTGTGTCCAAATCTGAAAAATGTATACAGCGAAATCAGTTGGGATGTGGATTTAAAAACTAGGAGGCAGGGGGAATGAAAGGGAGACATCATGTTACTTACCTTGTATGTCAAATAAGAAAGTTTTCTTGAAGGCGGGCCGAGGGGGGTGGGGAGTGGCGTGCGTTTACCTGTTGGGAAAGAATATGAATTCAAAAGGGGTTCTGGTGGAAGCTTGGAGAATGGGAATCTAGAAGGCAATGTGACTCTCACCTAGTTAATAGTAACCGAAGGTTTCGGTATACGTAGCTGCGAGGGTGGAGACGATATGACAAAGGTCAAGAAAATGAGGGAAGGGCGAGTCTGGCGTTTAATTAAATGGTCGCCGGTGCATTTCCCTGGGTGCCTTTTGAATCTGTAAAAAAGCCAGCAATGTCCAATTTAAGTTGGAGCAAGTCAACGGCTTATTACAGGCTGGGCAGAGGTAGTTAAAAAGGCTTACCGCAAAGACTAAATGAGCGCGTGGGCACTGCTTGAACATATCACAAATGCGACGGAATTCCTGGGGCCTAAAACGACAAGTAGTAAGCATTTTTCAGGCTGATATTTTACGATTACGGCGCAAGGTCTAGCTAGCGATTATCAGGACTTACCGCCATAAGTGCGGAGGCGGCGGGAACAATTTATTTTAAAGAATAAGCTGCAAGGTAAAGGGGGATAGGCATTAATCTAGCTGTTTAAGAATGCGGCCTATGATAGACAAGAGGGTTACGATTCCATTACTTACTTGGGATTAGTCCAAAGACCTTTTGCACGGCAGCGTTTAGGTTAGCGCTATACCTCGGCTCATGCGCAATGGCTAGCAGGGGCGAGGCTACTCTTGGTTTTTAAGCTAGCCGGATGACCGGTAACGCCTTCGTTAGGTGGATGGGGAGTGACGAAAAGCATGGACCGGAGTCAGGATTTCAAGCATAGATTCCATGCGAGAAAAGGGGGTGGGAGTGACACTAGTTAGGTGTAAGGGAAAGATACAGTGTACTAGCAAGTGACACTGAATTACAGTTTGAAAATTTCGCTCAATTCATTGAGCCCGGATGTCGCTGTGTCAAATTTGACTATGAGAAAAGCTTCTCTTTTAGATAGTACCAAATTTTGGTCTCCTCATCGAGGGTTTTTTTCGATTCTTGAAATTACGGTCCATCTAAGGTCACTGACTTCATGTTGCATACGCGTCCAATGTTGCACCAGTGGGGCGTTTTCAACTTTCTTTTTTAATCTGGATTTATGTTGTGAGATACGTTGACGTACCTCTTGATTCGTCTTACCTATGTATAAAAGGTGGCATGGGCATATAATGCCATATACAACAAACTTGCTTTTACAGTTGCTGAAAGCATCATGTTTCCAGGAAACACCATTATTTTGAAAAAGGGAGCCTTCCAGGGTAGATTCACAGCACAGGCAGGTACCACATTTGTGATGTCCAAGTACGGGGGCATTCCCATCATTTGACGCAATGTTGCAGGTTTGGGAGCTGGCATAGCCGCTCGGACTATAGGATTGGCAATATTGTTTTCTTTTTTGAACGCAAATAGGGGCTCATCTACAAGACTTTCATCTAGATTCTTCACTAGATGCCAATTTTGTTTTATAACCTTTTTAAGCTGGTTTGCATTGGGGCAATAGGTGGTGACACATACTTGTCGTTTCAACTCGGGCTTGTTTTTACGTTCCAGGAGTGTCTCACGTGGGGTCCATTGGGCTCTCTTCATACAGGTCTTAACAAGTTTTTTAGGGTACCCCCTATCACAGAGCTTGGAAATCAGATTTTCTGAGTGGTATTGGAAATCTTCTTTAAATGTACAGTTTCTGCAAACTCGCAGAAACTGCCCATAGGGGAGGTTTTCTTTAAGATTTCTAGGATGATTGCTGTCAAACATCAGGGACTTATTAAGGTCAGTGGGTTTGACATACAATGTAGTTGCTAATTTCCCTTCTGATGGAAAGACCTCCACGTCAAGGAATGCAATCCTGGTTGTCGACTCGGTCAAGCTGAACTTTATGTCAGCAGTCCTGGCATTTAACCATTGATGAAATAGTGTTAGAGTGTCGCTGTCCCCTGTCCATATCATGAACACATCATCAATAAATCGGAGCCAAGCTCCGATGTATTGAAGAAATGGATTGTTATTGTAAATGTAAGCGTTCTCATACATTGCCATGAAAAGTACTGCCAATTCTGGTGCAAAGGGGCAGCCCATAGCTACCCCCTTGACCTGATAGTAGTACTCGTTGTTAAAACAGAAATAGTTCTTCTTTAAAGCAAACGCTGCTAGATCTACGAGGAATTTTGTGGGTACCCGCATAGGCCTAGGTCTGGAATCTAAAAAATAGGTAAGTACTGCTACAGCTTCATCCTGGGGGATCTGTGTGTACAGTGACGTTACATCTAAGGTAACTAACCTGTCTCTGTTTTCACAAAAGTCAATGTTCTCCAGTTTTTTGATAAAATCTGTAGTGTCCTGTAGGTAGGATTTTACCTGGTGCATGAATTTCTTTAGGAAACAGTCTACGTATTTCGCTGCCGGCTCTAGCACCGAACCACATCCTGCCACGATGGGTCTGCCAGGCGGATGGTCTGGGTTCTTATGAATTTTGGGCAGTACGTAGAACATAGGTACTTTAGGATGTTTAATTTTTAGATATTCAAGTTATTTGGGACCAACAAAACCCTGATCAAATCCTTCTTGTACAAGAGCAAAAAGTTAATTCTGAAGGTCAGTAGTAGGATCTTTATTTATCTTACGGTAACAGCTAGGATCCTCTAGCTGTTTCATTACCTCTGTGGTGTAGTCTTTACTGTCCCACACAACTATAGCACCACCTTTGTCGGCCTGCTTGATTATTACGGTGTTATCATTCTTTATGTTGTTTAAAGCGGTCATCTGTTTCTTGGTGGTATTAAACTTTACAAATTTTTTCTCTTTTTCCATGGCCGATATCGCAGACAAGACACTTTTCTCAAAGATCAAAAGGTCTTTAGGAACTTTGCTGGCTGGAGGGCAAAAGGTAGATTTATTTTTTAAGCCTGTAACTTCTACTTCTGAGCTGGGATGGTGCAGTGAGATAAATAACGGTGATGGATCAAGCCCTGATCTTTGGACTGGGTAAGAGTGGTCTGCTTAATTCAGACACTCTGTTCATCACCACCCCCTTTTCTGAATAATTTTTGTCCACCATAAGCGTGGAAGGGTATACTCAGATGTGAGTCCCTTGCTCATTGCACCATCAGGATTCAAGCAAGCCGGGACGAAGACGGCTGAAATGCCAGAAACCGGTCCCCGGTAGCTTGTTTCCTTCCCAGTATAAGAATTGGCTTGGTAGTTTGGTCTGCCCTGTTCCCAAGATGCACTGGGCCAGGGTCAGACTAATTTGCATATAGCCAAGTTCTGAGCTGGGATGGTGCAGTGAGCTAAAAAACGGTGATGGATCAAGCCCTGATCTTTGGACTGGGTAAGAGTGGTCTGCTTAATTCAGACACTCTGTTCATCACCACCCCCTTTTCTGAATCATTTTTGTCCACCATAAGCGTGGAAGGGTATACTCAGATGTGAGTCCCTTGCTCATTGCACCATCAGGATTCAAGCAAGCCGGGCCGAAGACGGCTGAAATGCCAGAAACCGGTCCCCGGTAGCTTGTTTCCTTCCCAGTATAAGAATTGGCTTGGTAGTTTGGTCTGCCCTGTTCCCAAGATGCACTGGGCCAGGGTCAGACTAATTTGCATATAGCCAAGTTCTGAGCTGGGATGGTGCAGTGAGCTAAAAAACGGTGATGGATCAAGCCCTGATCTTTGGACTGGGTAAGAGTGGTCTGCTTAATTCAGACACTCTGTTCATCACCACCCCCTTTTCTGAATCGTCTCGAATCTACCATCAGGATTCAAGCAAGCCGGGCCGAAGACGGCTGAAATGCCAGAAACCGGTCCCCGGTAGCTTGTCTCCTTTCTGGTGAAGAACTGGCTTGGTAGTTTAGTCTGCCCTGTTCCCATTATGCACTGGGCCAGGGACAGACTGATTTGCATATAGCCAGGTTCTGAGCTGGGACGGTGCAGTGAGATAAATAACGGTGATGGATCAAGCCCTGATCTTTGGACTGGGTAAGAGTGGTCTGCTTAATTCAGACACTCTGTTCATCACCACCCCCTTTTCCGAATCGTTTTTGGCCACTATGGGTGTGGCAGGGTATACTCAGACAGGAGTCCCTTTCTCACTGCCCCATCAGGATTCAAGCAAGCCGGGCCGAAGACGGCTGAAATGCCAGAAACCGGTCCCCGGTAGCTTGTCTCCTTTCTGGTGAAGAATTGGCTTGGTAGTTTAGTCTGCCCTGTTCCCATGATGCACTGGGCCAGGGACAGACTGATTTGCATATAGCCAGGTTCTGAGCTGGGATGGTGCAGTGAGATAAATAACGGTGATGGATCAAGCCCTGATCTTTGGACTGGGTAAGAGTGGTCTGCTTAATTCAGACACTCTGTTCATCACCACCCCCTTTTCTGAATCGCCTCCGCACTTATGGCGGTAAGTCCTGATAATCGCTAGCTAGACCTTGCGCCGTAATCGTAAAATATCAGCCTGAAAAATGCTTACTTCTTGTCGTTTTAGGCCCTAGGAATTCCGTCGCATTTGTGATATGTTCAAGCAGTGCCCAGGCGCTCATTTAGTCTTTGCGGTAAGCCTTTTTAACTACCTCTGCCCAGCCTGTAATAAGCCGTTGACTTGCTCCAACTTAAATTGGACATCACTGGCTTTTTTACAGATTCAAAAGGCACCGGCGACCATTTCATTAAACGCCAGACTCGCCCTTCCCCCATTTTCTTGACCTTTGTCATATCGTCTCCACCCTCGCGGCTACGTATACCGAAACCTTCGGTTACTATTAACTAGGTGAGAGTCACATTGCCTTCTAGATTCCCATTCTCCAAGCTTCCACCAGAACCCCTTTTGAATTCATATTGTTCTTTCCCAACAGGTAAACGCACGTCACTCCCCACCCCCTCGGCCCGCCTTCAAGAAAACTTTCTTATTTGACATACAAGGTAAGTAACATGATGTCTCCCTTTCATTCCCCCTGCCTCCTAGTTTTTAAATCCACATCCCAACTGATTTCGCTGTATAAATTTTTCAGATTTGGACACAGCCCACCTCCATAGACCTCCGAGTCCTTCTGTCCACCAGACATTCTTGCTTTTTGGTAAGCTGATAGAGGAGACAGTGGTACCTGAGATAGGCACCTGATGTTGTGATTCAGTGATTCAGCTTATTTGATCCTAGATACTTAACTATCCTTTCTCTTTTCTGTTTTATCCTTTGTACCTTGTTTAGATACTACCCAAGGCCCTGAAGAGAATCCCTAGAAAACCAGCGGGATTCGAAACGCGTAGGCCCTTGCCATATTGTTGTCTGCAGGAGCGATAAGCTTTTGAAAGGATTTTTGCTTACCGCTTACCCACGTACATTACCTCTATCTAATATTTGTACAAAGTTTAGTGATGCTTTGATTTAAAATAGGAATGTACTTAGTGAAGAATATTGCTTTGTAATACTACTTTAAAATTGTTTCGCAGACTTTGGCCTCTTTTCCTTGTTTTCTTTCTGTCCTGTGTTCGTTATTGCATTGCAAATATATTGCACATTTTTGTAGTTATAGCATCTTCCCCTAGTGACTGGTTGAATGTTTTTGTATGCTTGTGATAGGTCTGATATGATGAATGATTTTTGAACTCTGTTTTTTCCTAGTATGTATTATGTGTCCATCTTGAATATGTAATTTTGTACAAAGATTTTTTACAAGATATGTTTTCTCTTTAATAAATGCTAATAAAAAAAGCTATTAACTAGCTCCCGGTCTTGAATGTTGTTTCAAGGTCTGTGAGGTAATTAGAGTATGCAACTTATTCATATCAGTACTGGCAATTCTCTTTTGTTGTTTGCTACTAAAGAAGCCATCAGCCGACCCCACCGACCTCAAGAACTACCGACCCATCTCGCTGCTCCCGTTTCCTGCAAAAGTCATCGAGAAGACCGTCAAAAAGCAGCTGGCCGCCTTCCTCGAGACAAACGGATCCCTCGACCTCTCGCAGTCTGGCTTCCGGGCCAACCACAGCACCGAGACCGCCCTGATCGCAGCAACGGATGACATCCGAGCCCTGCTCGACAACGGAGAAACTGCGGCCCTCATCCTCCTAGACCTCTCCGCGGCCTTCGACACGGTCTGCCACCGTACCCTAGTACAGCGCCTCAGCAACGTCGGAATCCAGGAGAAGGCACTTGAGTGGATCACCTCCTTCCTCGCCAGAAGGACACAGAGAGGCGGCCTTCCCCCGTTCAGATCAGAAGCCACCGAAGTCATCTGCGGCGTCCTTCAAGGCTCCTTGCTCAGCCCAACCCTCTTCAACGTCTACATGAGTCCCCTCGCAGCCATCGCACGCCAGCACAACCTTATCATCTCCTACGCCGACACCCAGCTGATCCTCTCCCTCACCAACAACCCCACCACCGCCAGAGCCAACCTACACGAAGGAATGAAAGAGGTAGCCAAATGGATGAAGAACAGCCGCCTGAAACTGAACTCGGACAAGACGGAAGTCCTCATCCTGGGATCCTCGCCCTCCGCCTGGGACGACTCCTGGTGGCCCCCCGCCCTAGGCAGCGCACCCAAACCAACAGACCACACAAGCAACCTGGGCTTCATCCTGGACTCCTCCCTCTCCATGACCAGACAAGCCGACGCCGTCTCCTCGTCGTGCTTCACCATCCTACGCAAGATCTTCCGGTGGATCCCCACCGAGACCAGGAAGACGGTCACCCAGGCCCTCGTCGCCAGCTGACTGGACTACGGCAACTCCCTCTACGCTGGAACCACCGCCAAACTCCAGAAGAGACTCCAGCAGATCCAGAACGCCTCAGCACGACTCATCCTGGACATCCCCCGTCGCAACCACATCTCCGGACACCTGCGACCTGCACTGGCTCCCGGTCAACAAGAGAATCACCTTCCGTCTCCTCACCCACGCACACAAAGCCCTGCACAACCAAGGCCCAGGATACCTCAACAGCCGCCTCAACTTCTACGCTCCCAAACGCCAGCTTCGATCGACCGGCCACGCCCACGCCGCCGTCCCCCGCATCCGAAGAGCCACCACAGGGGGAAGGTCCTTCTCCTACCTCGCCGCCAAGACTTGGAACACCCTACCGACCCACCTCCGCCTGACCCAGGACCACCTCGCCTTCAGGAAGCAGCTCAAGACCTGGCTGTTCGAGCAGTAGCGGACCCCCCCTCCCCTAGCGCCTTGAGACCCTCCAGGTGAGTAAAGCGCTATACAAATGCTTTGATTGATTGAGTGAATCAAAGTTGTGAAATAGCAAATATTGTTCTATAGGTGGCTACAGGATACAAGGCCATACTTATTGACTGTAAAATGGGGTAAATCCCTTTTTTGTTTTTTTTGCTATAGGCAGGGGGGTTAGTGGGTATTTGAGACACTTTGTTGCGCATGGGGACTGGTGGGGGGAGCTCAGAATGGGCGTCTTTGATAAGCTGTCAATCACTCTGGGACAGCAAGGAAGGGGGAGATTCCTTTTCACAGGTACTGGGGTGGGGGAGGGGGTAGGTAAGGGAGGGGGGTTTGGGAGGGTATAAAAAGCCACAACATTGCTAAATTCATTTTGGCAAAGAATCAAGGGAGGTGCATGCAAATATGATACTGATGATTGATGATTGGATTGGGCTAACAAGGTTATTTTAATGTTAGAATTTATTTGTATGGGCTGGAATGTAGCAGGACTGAATCAAGCTGTTAAGTGACATCTGGAAGCAGAAGAGTTACGAGTATTTAAAGCGCACTTTTGGGGCTTGTGGAAACGCATATTGCATATAAGGATAGAGCATTGTTAAAACAATTAGGATAGGATGTTGTTGTATGTACATCACAGACTATCTCTATTCGAGGGGTGGCTATATTAAAATCTAGGAGATGCCCGGTTCGCGTCATTAGGTCACTTGCGGATTCCAAAGGTAGATGGGCAGCCTCTCAAATTATGATTTATTGGCAGATGTATTCAGTTTGCATGGTATATGGGCCAAATACGGACTGTCCGGATGTTATATATCAACTAAGTTACGAGGCCTATTGGAATGGGCTGGTGATAGGATTGTTATGGGTGATTTTAATTGTATTTTGGACCGAAAAATTGATACTACAAATGCTGGTGCTCCTGTTAGAATGTGTAGGACTAGGGCTGCAATTGTAAAATTGCTTCACCTGCATCAGTTAGAAGATTCATGGAGGAGGTTATTTCCCAACTTACCCGGCTATACTTTTTATTCATTTCGGCATAAACACTACTCTAGGATCAATATAATTTTTGCTAATACCACTTTAGAGAACGCATTTGTGGCAGTATGCCCAAAAATTACATCCAAACACAATCCGGTTATGCTAACGGTTCAGTTGCAGTCAGGAGTTTCAGAGATCGATCAAGGATTTTACTTTTCCCAGACATCTCCTTAGCAATCCAGAATATGTGGATTTTATGCGTACAGTACTACATTACATAGATAACTTGAGCTCAACAGGTATAGCAACAGTATGGGACTGCTTAAAAGCCTCTGTTAGAGGGACAACGTTACAATATATTATCAAACAAAATAGGCATAGTCATTGCCAGATGGAGCAGGAACAAAAGTTTTGTTTGGAATTGGACCGGCAGGATCCTACAGCTATCGGCACTCAAAATATGGATCAGCAATTGATTTACCAACAGGTAGTCGAGGTATGGGCTAAATTAAAAAGAAAGCTTAGGGATAAAAATTGCAAACAATTTTAAAAAGTATAGAGACAAACAATATGAATACGGTGAAAGGGTGGGAAGACTTGGCTAATCAAATTGCAGACCAAAGGGCTAAATCACAGGTCAAACAAATTATTGGCATAGATGGTCTGGTTTATACTCGGGCCAGGGATAATGTAGAACAATTTAGGGCATTCTATACTGATTTGTATAGCGACCTGGCAGGCTTGGATTCACAAATCGCGGCAGATTATATACAAGAGTCTACATTGCCAGTACTAGATTCAATGCTCTCCGAACCTATGCAAGAAGACATAAGTCTGGGGGAAGTTGAGGAAGCAGTTAATTCTTTGCCTAATGGCAAGGCAGTTGGGGAGGATAAAGATTCTGCTTGAATTTGATAAGATATTCAAAAATAAACTGGTCCGATTTATTTAGAGTTATGTAACGCAATCATGCAAAGAAAAGAAGTTCCCCCTTCCTGGAACGTAACCAATATTGTTGTTTTCCCGAAAAAGGGGAAACCCATAGATGATATGAGTTCTTATAGGCCCATAGCGTTGATTAACGCGGATATAAAACTTTTCTAAAATCCTTGCATTAAGACTTGCTCCGTGATACATCTATTAGTGTCAAAGCAACAACATGGCTTGGTTCCCGGAAGAGACACTGCAGCACATATTAATTGTGCGATTGCTGCATTTGAGGTTTCAGGTGAACTAGGTTTGCAGCTTGGGATGCTAATGTTGAATGCCAAGAAGACCTTTGACAGAGTGACCTGGGGTACCTTATGGGTCTCAATGTCTTCAATGGTCCTCGGTCAAAGGTTTACCTCGGCGGTACAGAAACTGTACAAGAACCCAAAATCTGCTATTCAGCTTAATGGGCATTCCTCTTCCTTTTTTTCGGTCCAAAGGGGTACGCAGCAGGGGTGTCCGCTCTCCCAGGTATTGTTTGCTATCTACATTGAGTCTTATCAAACAATCATCACTGAATACTGATATCTATCCAGTTAATTTAAATGGGACGGATCTCAAACTGACTGCTTACGTGGACAATATCGCTGTTTTTTCGACAACACCAGTTAATGCTATAGGTGCAATCACTTCCGAAGCACAGCGATTTGGCTACTTTTCTGGCTATAAATTAAACCTTAATAAGACAGAGACTATATTAAACTTTCAACTCGAGAGGCCCCCAAACGCCTTAGAGGTCACAAATACGGCAGTCTATCTAGACGTTTGCCTTAGTAGTCAAATTAAGGATATTATTGCATTAAATTATGAACCACTATTGATGAAGGTAGTGACAAAAGTGCGCAGTTGGCATTGGTTACCCCTTTGTATATATGGGCAATGCAACATTATCAAAATGAATGTTCTTCAGAAGTTTTTGTATTATTTCCGCACAATCCCATTGAAAGTCCCATTCACTTTTTAAAACGTTTGGATAGTGCTGTCGGTAGTTTTGTCTGGGGATACCGGCGGGCCAGGAGAGCTATCAGTTACTTAAAACTACTGTATAAGCAAGGCGGTTTCAAACTCCCAGATTTTTGCTTATAATTTTCAGCTGCATTTACTGGGCAAATACAGAGTCTAATTAGTGGACTTTTAAAGAACCATAGTTGGCTTCTGTACCAACTGGCTGAAGGTAAAAATATTGGGTTTCTATTGCACAATACACTCTACCCAAACTATTACAAGCGAGTCAAATTCAAGGTAATTAGGAATGCTACTAACATGTTGCGGTGAGGGGGAATCCCATGTTCACTAGTATATTTCATGACCGTGTCAGACAGGAATGGCTAGGTCAAGGCATGATGCGATTGGGTCATCTATATGATGGGCAGGGTTTTAGATCTTTTACATCATTGAAAGAAGAATTTGGTCTGTCGCATACTCACTTTAAGTATCTACAGGTGAAGGACTACTTTATTCACGGACAGGGCTATCAGAATTGAATAGTCCATCTGAGACTTGGTCTATTTTTTTCAATACTACCAGGCAGGGGATTATAGGACGAACCTACCAAAAGCTTATCGGTGTCATAAGCAATGGTCTACAAATTGCTGCAAAACTTAGTCGGATTTTTAATTGTAACATTACTGTAGAAGAGATACAGGAATCCTTAGAAACAATTGACTCAGCTGCAACTTCAATAAGTCATAAGCTACAGCAATATGGAACAATATTCATGCTTTATTATTACACTCCAGAGCGAATTTCAAAATGAGGCAACAATGTCGTCGCTGATCAATCATTTTGCCCGAAATGTCAAGAATATGCTGCAAATCTTAATCGTATGTTGCTTGCATGTCCAAAGTTGAATTAATTCTGATCCAGTATAGCTCTTGTTCTGGAGACCTGGTCTGGATATGATAACCTCTTTTTTTATCCTCTGGAAAGAGCTGATAATGGGAATATTTTTTGAGTTGGGTCGCCTTACGAAACCTTTTGTTTCTATCGTCTCCGCCTGTGCACGACTGTGTCGCCCGCTCTTGGATCCAAAGTACGAGTCCACGTATTAATGAATTTTGGACACTGCTAAGGGAAATTTATGAAATGAAGATGGCATTAGTTAAAACTCAAGGACATCGGTCCCGACAAAGATTTAATAGGATATGGTCCTGTCTCCAATGGGATTAGGGATTTATTGGATTTTTTTTCTCATGTTTTTCTTTTATAGTATGATCGTCTTTCTTTTTCTTTTCTTCCATGTCTATTTATGTGCCCTACCTACGTTTATGTTAAAGAGTATCAAAGTGGTATTTTTTTTGCAGTTCTTTTGTAAAGTATCTGTTTGTGGCTTAAAATAAAAAAGATCAGTCCACTAGGGGGCATCACCGTGACTCTCCACCAACTGTTGTAGTACATCCAGTTTCAAGTACTGTTAGTGCTGTAGGGGAGGCCACTACCAGGATTCTTGCTATTAGTCACTTAAATGTAGCCAATAGATAAGCTTCATGGAAATTTGCTGGTTTGGCCTCCAAATAGTCAAACTTAAATTGGTGAAGTTTTATCAAGAGCCCTGAAGTCTTGTGTTTCCATGAAACTTGCCTGACAGCCAGTGCATTGATAGATGTTTTACTACCCACTTTACCCCTGCGTTACCAGGAAATGCAGAAGGGCTAAAGGAGGTCATATCATGTTAATCTCTCGCATTCCCGGCTGGGTTAGCATGGGCCAATTTTGAAACTGCTACTAACACATAATAAATATTGCTATTGTTAGTTCATTATCTCATGATTTAGAAGACAGTCTAAATAGCCTTATTGGCAATTGCTGTATCCTTTGGGAGATTTAAACATATAGCACTGCAAATTGTCTGCAGTGTCTTGCGTTTTCCTGGGCACATAAGGAGACTTTCAGACACTAGATTCTGAAATTGCTCTTCGTGACAAAATTCTTTTGATGACTTATTCTCTCACGTCTGACCCTTCCACCGCCTTTCTGCAAGAGAAAATCTCTTACTTGAAGGAACTTAAAAAGTCCTTCCAATAAAGCTTAAATTGATTTTTCATCTCATCCAAAGAACGAAGCCTGGAGATAGAGAAAAAAAAACAGCCCACCCAGTCAACCCCACCAGTGATCCACTAAAGAAAAAAAAAAGAACAATAGAAAACTAAAGTGATCACTTCAACCACATCAACTCAATTAAGGGCTGACTGCTTCAATATATGCCCCCTTTGGGCCAAAGATAACTGGCAGTTATACACGCAGTAACAGGACTGACAAGCTTCACAGTCCTCATCAGTAATGAATAGATCTAGATTATGAAAAGCCCACGTGCAGGTCATACTCAAGCAGTGCCTTAGAGACTTAACTCCCTCCAATTTAGGGTTGAAGTAACGGCTACCAATGAGGGAATGCTCCAAGTGTGTCTAGAAGAAACAAGCCAACCAGCTATTTGTCAGGATCCTTGTGTAAGGACTGTAGTAGGCATGCAACAAAGTAACCAGAAACCCTCGAACTACTGTTTAGAATCAGGGGTGACCAATTTTCTATCATGTGAAGCCCTTGGAGGGATGGATTACTAGATATGTATTTCATTAACAATTGCATAGATTTACTACTAAGAGCAAAAGTTGTTCAATTTCCTGAGTGTTTGATATGCAAGTAATGCTAGTTTTCACTGCCACCAAGCACTCCAATAAAACGGTATTCATCAGATCCTGGAAAGAGTTTATTTTTTCTACCAAAGGCAGTAGGGGAGGGATCAGGATACACACTTTAGAAAAAGGACTGGTAAAGATTCCAGGAGGAGCACTTGGGGTGCATATTGTTTTGTCAAAGCACATAGATCCAGAGATTCTGCCTGAATGTAAACCCAAGCTGTGAAGTTGTGGATTTTCAGCAGTACTGGAGAAATGAGACACCATGGACCCTTGACTGCAGAAGGCAAGAACGCTAGTCATCCTGTAAGTGACCATCCAGGATGTGATTGCCAACCACTTAGGCCAAGACCTCCTGTTAGAGTAGTTTTGAAGTTAGGGGACGCTGAAAGATGAGAATTTTAGCTCTCACAAACAAATGTAAATAAGAAGAAACTGAGGAGAAAGAAGCAGTAGACATTCTGCCCAAACGTTCAAGTTACGGACAGGATTAAAGGCTGTAATAAGGAGCTACTAACACCAGAGACTTGGAAGTGCATGTACCCATTTCGAAGCACAAATTATAACGGTCCAGCTCTATATTAAGTTCCAAGGGCCCGGTGCTCCTGGAAGCCGGTGTAAATGGTTACACATGAATGCCAGAAGTACATTTACAGGGCATCTATTAGGTTAGTGGCTCCCATTTAGGGTAAGTAAGTTTATCCCACATAGTTATTCTTAAAACCCGGAAATGCTTCAACCCTCCTAAGACACCATCAGCTATCCTTGTATTATGATAATGTCCTGCAATTAAGGTAGAACCAGTCTGTATATTTGGTTAGGCAGTCTGCATGCACAGGCACAATGTACATAGAACTCATCTGAAAAATCCTACATCTATTTCACAATGACGTGAGCACGCACATACACATTACACAGAGTACTGAACAGTATCACGGAGTAATTTACCTTCAAGAGTTCCGATGCTGGTTCTTGGCACTTCTTTTCAATCTCTACCACCAGGGATTCGAGATCAGCTATTGGACGTGAGAGTGCTGCTTTATCAGCTTTTTCTGCCTCAGTCATTTTGTGAGCCATGTCCAATTTGGTCTGTTCTTTTTTTCTCAGGAGCCTGCGTAGCTGTTCAATCTCGGCCACAATTTTTTTCATCTCAGTTCCCAACCTCACCTGTCAGCAGAGAAAAAAGAAAAAAGAAAAAAGAAGTTGGTTGGATGTGAATGTTCAAACTTAATACCAGCCTCAACGTG
The DNA here is from genome assembly GCF_964263255.1 of Lissotriton vulgaris. NCBI lineage: Eukaryota > Metazoa > Chordata > Amphibia > Caudata > Salamandridae > Lissotriton > Lissotriton vulgaris. Next base: position 1,052,762,754 of record NC_141685.1, on the reverse strand, counting down.
CAAGACAGAATGGGCTGGAGGAGCTGTAAAACAGCAGAACTTGGGGAAATAGGCGATTTGTCACTACTCCGTTTCCTGTGCTCCGTCCAAATTTTCCTCAACATAAAAAATATCTAAAATCAAAAGCTTTGACAAGCCTGGTGCAATTGTTCGTAGTGCAGCTTGGTAAGGTAGTTGGCAGACCAACGCATCCACTGCACACCTAGTTTGAATGGGCGAACTGTGATTCGCATCTCTAACTAGCATGCTTCCAAGGACACGAATACTGGCCACTAGAAGTACTTTTAACAGCGCATGGAGACAGCTTTAGTGTGTGCTAATAAGTATTGTTTTTAGTGTCAAGTAGGAACTTATTCAAACAAATTGTATGCATATCAAAATAGTGTTCTTTACTTACCTGTGGCCTGCCGGGATTAAAGCCTACATATTATCAAATACCCATTCCTTTCAATTAGTATCTGTAGAAGATGACCCAACTAGTAGGTATATTCAAAATGGTTCGGGAGATGCTTTAAAGTGTTAAGCCTATGTAGCAATGCTGCACATTTAGCAACGCCTGGGTTAGTTCCATGTAGCAAAGTTGCACAGTTCCTTACATTGCCCTCTTTTCTGCACAACATTATTGCGGTGACCTTTTGCACATATTCGTGTATGTGACAATGTTGGATTCGTTTCTCGGAATCTAATTTTGTTTACACATCCTGCATCACGATGCCTCGAACACAAAGTACAAGGCCTTTTACACACAATGTACAAATGTCGTTCTATCTTTATCCATGGGGAGCCAGGAGAATCTACATATCCATAACATTACTAATCTATACCTACATCACAAGGATGCTTTTTATTATAAATAAGCATCTCATAGGATTAGTAGAGGAGGCACTACAGCTGACAGAGGGTCCCTGCATGCGGAGGCTTCACCACGCAGCGGTCTGACATCTCGGCTAGGAGTGTCCAGTTTGTGACCAGGACGGGGGTCCTACAATATTTTCCGCCAGGCAATGGGTTGAAATTCTTAGCAATACACCTACACACTCTAGGTACACATAGTAGGGCGTGCATAGTAGGAGTATGCCAGATTACTACCTTGTATTATATGCCTGCATATATACACTGTTTTAGCACCATGGTGGAACAGTATCTATTTACTCTTTTGGCGCTTGTAATCACTTTCATCTGCTCCTCTCAACTGATCACAGCATATGTATACTATACAAGAATAACATTGGTTCAATAAATATATTGAAAACATCCCATTGTGTATTCTCTGTATATTTCTCTGATAACAAGTAAGCACGAGTGACCTAAATCTAAATCTGGCACAACACATTCACTCTGCCACTCATGAAAAAGGTCATAGTCTTGATCAAATGTGGTCTTCAAATCTCTTACTCTCGCCCCCTGTTATTACACCTTGTATATGGTCGGATCATCATTTAATCCGATTTGCTATTACCATTAAGCGCTATATTAAATCTCTACCCCTGGCAGGAGGTGTTACCAGAAAATGGAAAGCCATAAATTCTCTCGCCCTTACAGACACCTTGATATCTACGTTACCTACAACCTGCAAGGATGTAGATATCATGGAAGGAAAAATTACGGACTGGTTACTAGCAGCCACAGACGTTCATGCACCCCTAGTGAAATTCACTCGTACATGTGGTGGGGATGCTCATAAATGGTTCACCTCTGACCTAAAGAAATTAAAACTTGATTTGCGTCAGAAGGAAAGGAAATGGAGAGCTAAATATACCTCGCAAGATTAGGAGGAGTTTGTCACAGCCCGTAGAAACTATCTAAAAACTATTTTAAAAAGTAAAGCTGACTACTTCTCAACTAAAATACTAAATTCTCAAAACAAATCAAAGGACATTTTTAATATAGTAAACGACCTATGTAACAGTGAGAGAGCTGCCCCCATCCAGGTCCCCACTCAGGAACTCTGTAATTCACTTAAGTTCTTCATAGATAAAGTCTCTACTATAAAGAGGAGCATCCATAGTCTACATAGTGTGGAACCTATAGATGACATCTATAATAATCCTCAAATCCTTGATGTCCTCCCCCCTAATGACTCAAAAACTCTATCGGAGCTTCTTGTCCGGGTTAAAACAGGATCACCAAATGACATCTGTCCACCACATATCTTGAAAGAGATCTGCCTGGCCCTACCAACGACAATTCTTCCATTCTTGAACGATTCTCCCTCACAAGGCAAGGTCCCTTGCAACTTCAAAAACGCTACGATTGTCCCACTTATGAAAAAACTTGGAGCAGACCCCTCAGATATGGCCACCTATAGGCCTATCTCCCTTCTCCCTTTCCTGTCTAAATTACTTGAGGCCCATGTGTCTAGATGTCTCTCAAACTTTATTGAACTGTCAGATTATCTAGAACCGAACCAAGCTGGTTTCTGTCCCTCACACTCTACGGAGTCTGTGATCCTCGCGGTCCAGGATACTCTAAGAATTAATGCAGACAAAGGCATCCATCAGGTTTTGGTACTCCTTGACTTGTCGGCCGTGTTCGACACGGTCGACTATAATATACTGTTGAACCGTGTCGAGCAGGCCGGCCTCAGGGGTCCCGCTCTCAGATGGATAGCGTCCTTTATTACCAATCGGACACAATCAGTGAGACTTGGAACATTTACAGCCCCAAGGATATCTTCCTTCTGCGGGGGGTGCCGCAGGGTTCATCGCTCTCACCACTTTTATTCAATCTTTACCTTCGACCCTTGTTACATTCTCTAAAGGACCGTAAAATTACCATCTTTAATTATGCTGATGACCTGCAGTTGATAATCCCCTTGAACTCCCCGGACTCTGTTGTCGAGTTTCAGGCAACAATGTTACATATACAGCATTGGATGGATTTAAACCATCTCAAACTCAACCCGGGCAAGACTGAATTAGTATTGCCCGGGAAGAGTGAGCTTAGCTGGGGCCGTCACTTCTGGCCTACCGATATAGGCTCTCCTCCTATGGCGTCTGTGAGAAGTTGGCCTGATATTCAGTGTTCACTATTCTAGTGATCACTATGTATCAGTCCAAACAACCCTTATTGATGTTCGGTTGTAAGTCAACCGTAGACCAGCTATCCTAGTAGCATGGACAAGAGCAGTCTTTAGGCTAAACTCTAGAGGGCGTGTTAAGCCAGCTGTTATACCATCACATATACCCCTTGAACACCAAGTGAAAGGACACCACACAAGTTGGTATGAAAATAAAAGGATATTTATTTAGAACACAACAACCCTGGACTCTTTATGAGGACAGGGTGCTAAGCGCAATACAAAACTTATGAAAATACTCAAAGTCGCACAATTTACACAAATGCCCGAGGGGCACGAAAAACCATATGCTACCAAAGTGGAATGCGAAATTACTAGCAGGTAAGTACTACTCTAATAGACTTTAGGATCGCTAGGACTTGACTACTGAACCTTCAGATTACTAGCAGGATGCCTAGGGGGATCGGGTGCAGAGTGTGCACTCTCACGCGGGATGCGGGACAAAGTCTATGGATGGTAGATTTCGTAAAGTTAGTGTTATCGGACGAATCCGACTAGGTAGAGCTGAAACGAAAAAGGATCTGAACCCTTGGATAGTGAGGCTATGCTGGAGCACCGAAATGCGGAGGTTACCTAGCCCAGGGGCTGCGGCTGCATAGGTCTGGAAAGACGTCGGGAATCCTCGTTGCAGTCTATGGAGCCTGAAAGAAGAAGTTGCTGGCAGGCGACCAGTGAAGAGATTCGGAGGGATCCAAGCCTGGATCGATGATGGAGGATACCTGTAAGCAGAGGGGACCAAGTCCTGAATCACTAGCCAGTGATCAGATGGGCACCAGGATGGCACCGGATGGAGTCACCTCGACCAGGTGAGTGGGCGACGCTGGGCTCTGCAGTCTCACGGACCAGGAGGCGTTGTCGGCGACCAGGATGGAGGTGCGAGCTGTCCCACGAAGGTATCTGCTGTCGACGTCGCTGGACCCAGTATTGGGGCAACAAGTCTTGGCAAATGCAAGCCCACGCGGTGGACTTAAAATGGCGTCTGGAGTGGACCAGGAGGGTCCGGGGTGATCCTCTGTTGGAGGGGAGCAAGGGCCAGTCTGGAGCAACCAGACCAGCGGTGTTTTCGTCGTGGTGCATCGTCAAGAGGGCCACAAGCCAGCAGGCAAGTAGCCGGACAACGCGGTGAGCAGCAAAGAGCAGAAGGGCCCCACGCAGATCTGGTGGATGCTGGGGGGCTGGACTTCGGTGCTGGAGCTGCTCAGGGTTAGGGCTTCTCGAACCCCAAAGCACTCACTCGAGGATCCCTCGGCGGTCGTGCTGGATAAGCGTCGTGCAGTTCTGAAGATGGCCGGTCCCTCGAGGTCTCGTCACACCCACAGATCTCAGCTGGGCTGATGATGTAGGTAGAGGTCAGAGGTGCCAGGGAAGCCGGGTCTCGTCGTGCTGGTCGGTCGGATTCCGGAGGAAGGACGTGCAGCAAACCGCAGTGTTCTTAGATGGTGCCTGCGGGTGCAGGGTGACTACTCCTTAGTCACAAGGGAGAAATCTTGAGAAGAAGTCTTGAGTTCCTTTCGTAGAAAGTAGTTTCAGGATTCAAAGATGATCTAATTTGGAAGGGGGCCCGCTCCTATCTTTATACTAGGAAAAGGGGCTGGCACGCGACTAGGTCCTGCCCATGGGTGGGACCAGGAAGGGGGGTGGTTACACCCCTTTCCCATGCCGGACTTTTCCCAGCTCAGGGGCTGGTGTGCCCCTGGAACTGGTTCTAGCCGGCCTATGCATAGTGAGCACCGGGGTGGCACTTGCAGTCACCTTCCTCTAAAGCCCTGCCTACCCAGGATACACAAAACCCTGTCTGGGCGGTGCTAGCACCGCCCCTGACAGGAAACCCTTTGTCCAAGCCTCCCTCGCTGGAAGGACTCCCAGCAGCAGGAGGTCAGACTTGTGTCTGTGGTGACAGCATCCATTTTGTGATGTGGAGGCTTGAGTTAACTTTAACCGGGGTTCACAGTTACATACATGTCGTGTCCCTCTAGAAGGGTGGAAGGCTAACCCCGTCGCCAGAATTGGCGAGGGGTTAGTATTCCAATTCGTATGACACCTTACTCGACATGTTTTGATAAAGCGATACCAGAGTTGGCATATAACCGCGAGGATTATAATGCACTTAAGAGTATATGGTATGCGTTATCATGGAACAGCTATTAGGACTTGGTTCCGCAAGCTGCAAACGGGCTCAGCTCATGCCAGAGCACCATCTCACATGATTCCAAGCACTCTGCCTTCAGGATTGTTAAGGCCTGCCATAGGAGTGACTGATAGGAATCTATATGTCCATTTTAGGGTTAGATATAGGTATACTATATCTAAAGCAAAGGGTGATTACACCACCTTGCCCCAGCTGTCGTACAGCCAGTTGTGTCAGATTTAGATGGCCAGCCAGGGGTGGCATAATACATGCTGCAGCCCCTGGTAGGCCCTGGGTACACCTAGGCCCTGAGTTACAGGGTCTGATAAGGGGGCCCAGTACCAATTAGATATGTACCTAAGGTACATGGAATCCATTTTACAGAGAGAGCAGTAGGCCTGGGGCCCTGAATAGCAGGGTCCCAGGTCAACTAAGTCGGAAAACCAGCAAAACACCAGGCAAAAAGTTGGGGGCAACCATAGTCAGGTATCCACACTCCTACAGCGTCCAACTCGGTCAAAAGCTTGGGGGTGATTCTTAGTGCTGACCTTTCATTTAAAGGACAGGTGGGAGCTGTGGTATCCTGTAGCTTCTTCCAACTAAGAAAAATGAGGAAAATTACACATCTACTGATCCACTCAGCACTTGTGCAAGTGGTAATAGCCCTTGTACTCTCTCGACTGGATTTTTCGAATGCCCTGTATATTGGTCTTCCAGTGGTACTCTAAAACGACTCCAGATGGTCCAAAATCAGGCGGCTAGACTGATTTGGAAACAACCTAAATGGCAGTCAGCAAGGCCTGGCATGGAGAAACTACACTGGCTGCCGATGGCCCAAAGGATTGCCTTTAAGACAGGATGCACTGCTTTTAAAGCCCTACATGGCAATGGTCCGAAATTCATAAGAAATATGATAGTCAACTATAAGCCCCAGCGCAACTTACGGTCTGCCCATCTCAGCCTAGCCACCACCCCTTCGTTTAACAAAAAGAGGCAAGGAGGCAGCAGCTTCTGCTATCTAGCGGCCACTTTCTGGAATTCTCTCCCTCGGTCTCTTAGAAGTTGTGACAATCTTTTGGGCTTCAGAAAGCTCTTGAAAACATGGCTCTTCAAGCGGTCCTATTTTTAGGAATTGTACTTCTGTCTCCTTGAAATAGCGCCATAAAACCTATGGGTGTACGTGTGCTTTAAAAATAATTATTAACATAACATAACTGAGCAAAAAGTTCTAGATCTGTTACCACGATCCCCTAAGGTCACGGGTGTCATGTTCAGTTGTTGCCAGAAACCATTCGCTCTCGGTTCGGGTTAGCAGGGCTCATGGTGGCACTGTGAGCTAGTCTAGGCCAACATATGCTGCGGGGGTGCCAGGAATCAGACTAGTCACCTTGCCCCAAAAATGTTGTCCAACAAAAGCACAAATCGTATGGATTAGACTGAACTACACGACAAAGTGCTGCCAACTTTGGTTGGGTTCCTATTTTACGTTCTACTGGAGCAGTTCAGTTGTGTTCTCAGAGACTCCTACTCCCCTCCAAACCGAAGACGTCCGCGGTGGGAGGGAAATCCACCTCAGCTGAGTACCAATACGCCATGTATTGGCTGTAGGTTATTCAAGCTTGTAGGGTAAAACTTTCCACATTGTGCTTACCCCAGCTCCATAAATTCATCCACTAATTTCTTTTCTTTCAAACAATGTCGGACATTGAGGAAGAAGGAGCTTTTTCACAGAGAACTGCAGACATGCAGTTACTATGAAATTGTTACAATATGGTCTCCAGGCTATGGGTGGAAACGTTACCTTCATGGTTGAGGCACACAAATCATTCAGGTCAGAGGTATTATTTTCCTGGGTTAAATTCCCCAATTGCTCGCACACAAGTTTCACACATACAGCGTAGATGGAACATCAGATGAATACACTCCATGTGAGGAACTAGAAATCCCTCTAACTTAACAAGATCATAGAAATTGGTTAAAAGGCGCCCTCCACACACTACAGAAAATGTTATACTCAGTCCGCTCAGTAAAGAAGGAGTGACATGGCCAGTCTTAACTGCTTTTACACAGCATCGTAAACAGCTAATTTAACTGCAGCAGAAATGCATACACCATACAGAGATTTTGTAAAAATCTACAGAAATCTTACAGTTCAAAACACTCAGTCAACCAGCGAGGATTGCTCAAGCTACACAACTCCAATTGGCTACCACGGTTTTATCAGCCCACAAACACTGAATACAGTTATGTTAAAGATTCCCACCAGTCAGGAGCAAATTCCGTTCTGGACAGCACCAAAAAAAAAAAGCCAGCTTGAAGCAGTTTTCCCCCCAAACGGGCATGCAGAAAAACCACAGAATAATTACCATTTGCTTGTCAATGGGGATGGTCCCCCAGGGGAAAACTGTGCCATTTGAGGTACAGTCTTCGCTGCCATTTATACCAGAACACATGGTACCCCCTACCCTGGTTGTCTTGCCAGAGGTACTGAAACAGGTACAGAGTATGGGGCAGCACCTTCCCTGGACTAGGGAAAGAAAGCAATGGGCAATGTTCCAAGTATCAGCCAGTAACAAAGGGGGAGGCAGCAGCATTGGAAATACACCAATGCCTGAGGGAGTTCACTCCTGCACAGCAGGAGCGGGAAATGCCTATAATTTTTTGAAGAAACATATGTTACGCTAGGTAGAGATAATTTGGGAGCCAGACATGGCAAATCACTAGTTAAGAGTTGTTCTGAAAAGGATAACTAAGCAAGAACCTGCCTCTTCAAAGAACAAAATGGGACAATAAACAAAAAAATACAAATCAAATTACAATCACAGGGTCGGTCTCCTCAACAGGAAACCACTGAGAAGAAACGCAACCTTAGAAATAGTGATAACATTAGAAAACCTGACCGGTATCAGGATACATGTTCCTCTTTGGCGTCATCAGATATGCGTCCATAGACAGGTGTACAGTCAGTTCAGAAGAGAAAGTGAAACCACAGAAGAAATCACAATACTTATAAGACTACATCATTAAAAAAGACAAAATCAATGACTCAAAAACCTAAATTAAAAAAAGAAGGTAACTGGGATTAAAAATAGACATGCCCAGGCTGCTGAGGACTCTGCTTCTGAACAGGGAATGGGCAGCGAGTATGCTAGACAGCGCTGCAGAAGTCACAATAGCTCTTCCGGAACCGAAAGTATTATTTTGCCTCATGCGAGCCGAGTGAGTATATTTAAGTGGGAACACCGGATGCTAAGAGAAGTGTCTCACATCGTTTATATGAGATAATGCTCCAGTTGGTGGGGAACATACCCAGGAACAGCAAGGCTCTCTTTTGGGAGAACTTGACATATGGTTACGATATTGTTTTGATTGAAAAGGATTGGCCACCTGAGTTCGTAGTGGAGTGCCCAAACAGTGAAATGATGATTTTTCAGCCCTTTTTCAACCTCATTCCAGAATTAGTTAAACATTTAGGCCAAGAAATAGGCATTCGTGCTAGCTCCTGCGCTATACCGTAACCATGCTTGGTGGAAAATTGAATCACAGCAACATGAAATCAGCGCCAGGAAACTCATGGTGACAGCGCGCTCAACAAATGCCCATTAACATAACATAACAACATTAAAATCAACTCAAAAACCCCATAGGCAGTACCCTAAAAAACAAGTTGGAGAAATCCTAGAACAACTTTAAAATCAAGGAGTAATAGAAAATTGCACCTCAATGGATGACCCATTGTTTACTGTAAGGATTCAGGATAATTCATACAGTCTAGTATTAGACTAAAGACATTTAAACACATCTACTCGCACATTTGCAGAATAGCTCTGGGCTGTTTTCAGCCAGAGTAACAGTTACTTCAAGATTTTGATGAGGAGGCATTGTCCCATGTAGACAATATACCTGACAGATGATGAATTAATGAAACACTTGGAGAGAGGAGACCATATAATTCTGGAGTTTGTTCACCTGGGCTACAAATTTAATTAAAAAAAAAATTGACCATCATAACATTTTATATTTAGGATGTGAACTGTCAATTGGGGGCAAAAGTCTGGCGAGCAATTTTATTTTTGAAAAATGTGCATTGCTCCAACCTCCAACGACTTTGAAAATACTACAATCCATTTTGGGATTTTACATTTTTTGCCATACCATACATTTTGGATCATGCAGAACGGGTAAAGCCATGCTACGATTTGATTAGACTGGACTTTTAAATAACACATTGGATATATGCACATACACATGTGTAAACACAACCAACCTGATTTGCATAGTCGCTGGACTAACCAGGTACACCTTCATCACTTTGAATGAAGGTGATACAGCACCTAGAGCATACTTATCACATTTGTACACAAACGCTGCACCAACAGATAATTCTCATAGCAGTACAGACTGCGGGGGAGAGGGGGGGGGGGGAATAGGGGGAAACTAACTAGCACAGGGGAAGCGCATAGTTGTGGTTTCCCATGTACTGACTGTAGGAGAGTAGGGTCTGCAGTCCTATGATCACCCAGACTTTTTGCTTTTGTTTCACTGGTTTACGACTTTCTCGGGCTGTGGGCCTGCCAATCAGACCCACAGCCTAGCTGTTCTCTCGCTAAAGTGATGTGTGTACCCTAGGTGCATTACCCAATTGGAACTGGGCCACCCTGTCAGACCCTGTAACTCAGGGCATCGGTGTACCCAGGCCCTACCAGGGGCTGAAGCATGTATTATGCCACCCCTGGCTGGCCATCTAAATCTGACACAACTGGCTGCACGACAGCTGGGGCAACGTGGCGCACTCGCCCGTTGCTGTAGGTATAGTATCCCTATACCTAACCTTAAAATGGACACCCGAGATCCTATCAGTCACTCCTATGGCAGGCCTTGACAATCCTGAAGGCAGAGTGCATGGAATCGTGTGAATTGGGCTCTGGCACGAGCCGAGCCCGGTTGCAGCTGGCGGAACCAAAACCCAATGGCTGTTCCATGATAACGCGTATCATATCGGTAACTTCGGTATCGCGTTATCAAGACATGTCGTGTAAGGTGTCATACGAATCGGGATGCTGCCCCCTCTCCAATTCTGGCGACGAGGTTAGCATTCCGCCCTTCTAGAGGGACACGACATGTACGTAACTGTGAACCCCGGTTAAAGTTAACTGAAGCCTCAGCTCCACAAAATGGACGCTGCCACCACAGACACGAGTCTGACCTCCTGCTGCTGGGAGTCCTTCCAGCGAGGAGAGCTAAGACAAAGGGTTTCCTGTCAGGGGGCGGTGTTCGCACCGTCCCAGACAGGGTTTGTGTATTCTGGGTAGGTAGGGCTTTGCGAGAAGGTGACTGCGGAGTGGCACCCCGGTGCTCACTACGCATCTTCCGGTTAGAACCAGTTCCAGGGGGCGCAGCTCCTGACCTGGGGAAAGTCCAGCAGGGGGAGAGGGGTGTAACTACCCCCCTTCCTGGTCCCACCCCTAGGGCAGGACCTAGTCATGTACCCACCCCTTTCTTTAGGATAAAGGCCGGAGAGGGGACCCTTCCAAATTAGATCATCTTTGAATCAAGAACTACTTTCTACGAAAGGACATTCGAGACTCTTCTCAAGATTTCTCCCTTGTGGCTAAGGAGTAGTCACCCTGCATCCGCAGGCACCATCTAAGAACTCTGTGGTTTGCTGCAAGTCCTTCCTCAGGAATCAGACGACCCAGCTCGACGAGAACCGGCTTCCCTGGCACCTCTGACCTCTACCCACATCGTCAGCTCAGCTGCGATCTGTGGGTGCGACGAGACCTCGAGGGACCGGCCATCATCAAAACCTGCACGCTTTCTTAATCCAGCACGACCACCGAAGGAATCCTCTGGTGAGTGCTCTGGGGTCCGAGAAGCCCCGATCCTGAGCAGCTCCAGCACCGAAGTGCAGCCTCCCAGCATCTCCACGATCTGCGTGGGGCCCTTCTGCTCGCCGCTCAGCCCGTTGTCCGATCACTAGCCGCTGGCTTGTGATCTCCTTGACGACATCCGACAACCAACGCTGCTGGTCTGGTTGCTCCAGACCGGCCCTTGCTCCCTTTTTCCAGAGGAGCACCCCGGACCCTCCTGGTCCACTCAAGACGCCATTTTAGGCCCACCACGTGGCCCTGAAATCTGCCAAGGCTTGTTGCCCCAATCCTGGGCCCAGCGACGCCGACAGCATCAACCTTCGTGGGACAGCTCGCACCTCCATCCTGGTCGCCGACAACGCCTCCTGGTCCGTGAGATTGCAGAGCCTAGCGTCCCCACTCACCTAGTCGAGGTGACGGCCATCCGGTGCCTTCCTGGTACCCTCTGACTACTGGCTAGTAGTACGAACTTGGTCCCCTCTGCTTTCAGGTATCATCGATCTCTGATCCAGGCTTGGATCTCTACGAACTATTCATCACTGGTCGCCGGCCAGCAACTCCTTCCTTCCGGCTCCTGGCTCGTCAGCGAAGACCCCCGACGCCTGTAAGACTTGTGCAGCCGCAGCCCTTGTGGCTAGGTAACTCCGACATTTCGGTGCCCGCATAGCCTCCTTACTTAAGGGTCCCGAGTCCCTCGCTTCCGACTTGCCTTATCGGGTCCGCCCGAGACCAGTAAACTTTCCGTGCCCTCGGGCACTTGTTTTAATTGTGCACTTGAAGTATTTTCCTAAGAGTTTTGTTCTGTGCTTAGTACCCTGTCCTCATAAAGAGTACAGGGCTGTTGTGATTCTAATAAATATACTGTTTATTTTCATAACACTTGTGTGGTGTCCTTTCACTTGATGTTCAAGGGGTATGTGATGGTATAACAGCTGGCTTGACACGCCCTCTAGAGTTTAGCCCGAAGACTGCTCGTATCCACGCTACTAGGATAGCTGGTCTAAGGTTGACTTACAACCAATCACCATAAGGGTCGTTTGGACCGATGCATAGTGGTCGCTAGAATAGTGAACACTGCATATCGGGCCAACTTCTCACACTGACCTTAAAGGCTTTTACAAAAGGCGAGCGTTCTAAAAGCTAAAGCATTACATCCACAATTTATACAATGGGCTAACTATCACTGCAACATATGTAGAATACAGATTGGATTCTACATTACAAACACAAGCATTTTTGCAGTGCAAACAAGAATATCCTTTATCAAATGAAATAAGGCTTCAAGATTAATAGGATTACATAATCTACACTGATGCCGGAGGAACCAGATAATATTCCGCAGCATGCGAAATCGTAAAGGGGTGCATGCATGATTGAGAATTCCATCCGGTAAAGACTTGCATGCAGTCCCTTAGGGACAGCACAGCTGGCCAAAGTCAGTGTCCTGATACTGGCACTGCAGAGTACGGATCATGGACTCATTGTGTGATTCGTATTATTGTGTCCGGTCATAACGAATACCTTCACTACTGGGGACAGAATGGATTTTGAGATTCCAAGGGTTGCACAATCAAGCGCAACATGCTTTAGGAGCAAGTGGCAAAGCTGGAACTATGCTTGACTCAGGCTCATGCAATTCACACATTGAGTCGTCAATGTTTTGGCGTTCATGTTGCAGGGAATTCCATAGCTGATGAAGCCGCTAAGGCAACAGTTCCCACTGCTGCTGCAATCATTTGTTCTAGTACGAGATTAGACTGACATCATGGTGGCTGTCAATGCTGCATGCAACGACACCCACCTGCCGAAAGGCTTTCCACGCAAGTACTACTACAAGTTATATGCACAACATTTACCGGATGCTCCGATTCCAGGAGTGGGGGGGATCGCGTTATACCAAACACTGATCACAGATTAGGTTTAATATTAGCTGCACATTAGGGTCTGGGATTCAGCACACACAGATAGTACTGATAGAATGTTATTGAAGCAGCGCTACTGGTGGCCTGGTCTTTTAAATAGACTAACACTTGGTCCTCAGATGTGACATCTGCCAGCAGATGAAGGGTTCCACTATAGCACATCCACTACATACACCTTTAAGGATCTCAATCATGCCTCTGGCCTCTGTATTTGGATCACTGCAGCCCCTTACCCTCAGACGGGACTTACAAGTACATCTTGGTGGCAGTTGATTAATGCTCCAGATTCCTGTGGTATGGCTAAAGTGGTGGGCGGACACCCGAACTGTTATAAATACGCAATTGGCATGCTACATTCCGACCAGGGACTGGCGTTTAGCTCTCTGGCTTACAAAGCAGCCATGGGAAGTTTGGGTGTGACCTTGCGGTACTCCTGCCCCTACCATCCTGAAGGAAATTGGGTAGTTGTGAGCAAAAACCATGAATTAAAGCAGTCCTTAACAGCTAGAGAGCTAGGCTCAAGTCGCAGTTGGGTCCATCACCTATGTGGGGTCCAGAGGGCACTTAACTTGACCAGAAAATCTCTGGGTGGTCGTACTCCATATGAAATCCTGTAAAACAAGGGAAAGGTGAAGGTTGTTCCGGCAAGACCTGGAAGGGTCCCAAAAGTTGTGGACCTGGTCAGAGATGAAAATGTGGACAGGTAAAAATTTGGGCCATCTTACAGAGCGGCTGCACCTGTCCTGCCTTTTGAAAGTACTAGACCTGTACTTCTTCCACCTCTTGCCGGTTGACCATACAAAACATTTGTCTACATTGATCTGATCAAACTACACGATGTGGCCAATTCCCAACAGTAGGCCACGTGGACTCTTGAGTAGCCACCACACTCCTCTTTCTACCATTCAGAAAGTTCAGATGGAAGCTTTAATAACTAAAGAAGCTTCCCCTCTCCAAAAAGAATCAGTGAAAAATTAAGTATTTCTTCTTCTTGTTGAAACAACTACAACTGTACAGTCCACCAGTACAGAAGAACAAATTACTTACCTTCGGTAAGAGACATAGGTTAGTTGTACATTCCTTAACTTAGAATTATCCCAGGTGTCATACTGGATCCGGAGAATATTTTCTTAGCAGTACCCCTGCGCATCAGTAGGTGGCGTCGATCGACTCCGGGTTAGTTGTTGGCATCGTGGTCACCAGAATGACGTCACATGCCTACTTAGATGCCGCCCCTGCACGCTGACGTCAGTTCTGACACAACTTTCCACACCAGAAGCGCAGAGCCATGAAAGACACGGACTACTGGTGCACCACAACTAGGGCACCTGTAAGGGAGTCCCTATCCCTACAAGTTAGTTTGCAGGGCAGGGAGGATGGGTGGCACATTAAGGAATCTACAAATTACCTAGGTCTCTTACAGATATATTGTTAGCGAAGGAAAATAACTGGTTCATCTGAAAGAGACTGTTGTAGATTCCTTACCTTAGAATAGATATCCCAGCAATACTATCCCTGGTGGTGGGTCTGCAATCTAAGTTCAGACCAGAAACTCCTGGAGGACAGAACGGGCAAAATAGCAGTCCCTCCAGACTTGGCTGTCCAGGCAGTAATGTCTGGTGAACGTGTGCAAAGATGCCCACGTGGCCGTCTTGCAGATGTCAAAAAGTGAGACAACACGTGCCAAAACAGTGGTTGCTGCTGTAGCTCTACTGGTATGAGCATGCAGCCCCACTGGAGGATCCTTTTTTGCTAAAGCGTAACAGACTTTAATTCAAAGGACAACCCACCGAGAGATGGTACGCTTTTGAACAGCCTGACCTTTCTTGGCACCTACAAAGCAAACGAAGAGTTGATCATCCACCGGAAAGGTTTTGTGCGGTCAAGGTAGAAAGACATCACATGCATAAGGTCCAGACGCACAAGTTACTACTTGTGTAGCGCTATATCTATAAGAGACATTAATTAGTGATCGATTTCTTACCTTAGAATATCCCCAGGCGTCAGACTGGATACGGAAACTTTTGCATAGCAATACCCCTGTGCGTCGGTAGGCGTCGTCCGCGGCTCCGCGTCCGTCGTCGGCATCGTTAGTGCCGGAATGACGTCCCTGGAGTACTTAGACGCCGCCCTCGCACACTGACGTCAGTTCTTATACACAGCTTTTCGGCGCCAGATACTCAGAGCCATGATTGAACCAACACTGGTGCCATGAAACTAGGGCCCTGAAAGGGGATGACCTTAACCCTAGATATCGGTTCGCAGAATGGGAGGATGGGTGGGTCGGTAAGGAATCTATCACTAACTAATGTCTCTTAGATATATCGTTACACTAGTAACTTGTGCATCTGAAAGACACGTTCGTGATAGATTCCTTACCTTAGAATAGATACCCCAGCAATACCAACCCCGCTGGTGGGTCTGCGAACCAATAATCACACCAGAAAGTCCTGGAGGATGGTACGGCCAAAGAAGCCATCCCTCCGGACTTGGCTGTCCAGGCAGTAGTGTCTTGCGAACGTGTGCAGCAAGGCCCACGTAGCTGCCTGACAAATGTCCTGCAAGGGGACTCCTCGGCCCAGGGCAGTAGTAGTCGCAGTCGCCCGAGTGGAGTGGGCCCTCAGTCCAACAGGAGGTTCCTTCTTAGCCAAAGAGTAACACTTTTGGATGCATAACACGATCCACCGAGAGATGGTCCGCTTGTGCACCGCCCGTCCTTTCTTAGCGCCCACGTAACCAACAAAGAGTTGGTCATCTACCCGGAACTGGCGTGTGCGATCCAGATAAGAGCGCACGTTTTGGGTCCAGAAGGGGGAACCTCTCTTCCTCTTTCGAGGAATGCGGAGGCGGAAAGAAGGTGGGCAAGGTGATGGACTGCCCGATGTGGAAGGCTGTGACTACCGTGGGCAGGAAAGAGGGTTTTGTACGCAACACAACCGTGTCCGGATGGACTGAAAGGAACTGAGGTTTAGAGGAAAGAACCTGGAGCTCACTCACTCTCCTGGCAGAGGTGATGGCAACCAGGAAAGCAGTCTTAAGTGTAAGAAGACGTAGAGGACAGTTTAAGCATGGGCTGAAAATGCGTTCCGCTCATGGAATTTGCGGATTTTCGGCGATTTTGCGATCCGCGAATCTCGCGAAATCGCCTCCTTGCCTACTTGCAACTATTCTCTGACCCTGGAAGCAGGGTCAGAGAATAGTTACAAGTAGGCAATGAGGCACCTGTCACGAAAATTAAACCTCAACAGGAAGCACTGACCGATCTAAAAACAAGCATTTGCAATGCAACAGGTCTCGCATTAGGAAAGTTTGAGCTATTGGTCTTGTAAATGACAATTTTTTTTATTTATGTGTTGGTTTTGAAAATAGCTAAATTAATAGCTTAGCAATTGTAATGCAACATGTTTTGTATTTACGTGACTTAGATGTATTGATATTACAAATTACAATGGCTTTTATTTTTTTTAAATAATTAATACTTAAATGAAAGTGATTTTAATTTATAATGGCAATAGTTTAAACTTTTGTAAATAACTTGTGAAGATTATGTTCAGTGTATTTTATTGTGACGAAAATCCAAGAAGAGAAGTGAAATATTAACATCTTTCTGTGAAATTTGTAATGAAGCTTGAAACATTGAGAGAACATATTTGAACCAGTTGCTGAGTGGTGGCGCGGAGGGGCTGAGTGGTGGCGCGGAGGGGCTGAGTGGCGGCGCGGAGGGGCTGAGTGGCGGCGCGGAGGGGCTGAGTGGCGGCGCGGAGGGGCTGAGTGGCGGCGCGGAGGGGCTGAGTGGCGGCGCGGAGGGGCTGAGTGGCGGCGCGGAGGGGCTGAGTGGCGGCGCGGAGGGGCTGAGTGGCGGCGCGGAGGGGCTGAGTGGCGGCGCGGAGGGGCTGAGTGGCGGCGCGGAGGGGCTGAGTGGCGGCGCGGAGGGGCTGAGTGGCGGCGCGGCGGGGCTGAGTGGCGGCGCGGCGGGGCTGAGTGGCGGCGCGGCGGGGCTGAGTGACGCTGTGGCGGGGCTGAGTGACGCTGTGGCGGGGCTGAGTGACGCTGTGGCGGGGCTGAGTGACGCTGTGGCGGGGCTGAGTGGTGGTGCTGAGTGATGATGTGGTGATGCAGAGGGCAGAAAGGCACAGAAAGCAGTCTAACAAAGGGCAGAAGGGCAGAAAAACAAGGGAAAAACAAGTCTAACTGTCAGAACTTACTTATGCTCAATATGGCTTCCAAGATCTTGCATGGGAACAGAGATGCTAAATCCCAAATCCCACTCGGCAATGCCAGTAGGTCTAGTTCAGAACCTTCTAATCATTACCTTGAGGGAAGGGGGAAATTGGATAAAATAACAAACAAAAAAGAGACTGGTCCGGAATGGTTCCTCCAGTCAGCTATCCGCAGACATCGTCTTTTCTTTCAGTGGAACCTGAAAATTAACATAACATTACTACCTATACTTCCACTCTACTCAGTAATTTCCCTACTGGATTATCTCACCCACCCTTTATCTCCGGGACCTCGCTTCTCTTCTGATAATAGTGGAATTCAGTCTCCCTCAACAGTTAGTTGTCACTATAGAAGAAAACAAGCATTAATTTCATCTGCCTATTTGTCCTAGTGGCTTTTATTAGTTTATTAGTAAGTGCACTTACTTCACTATCTGAAGAGTAACCTTTTTAATTGGAATTCTGTATTTTTCTCGGTCTTTTAAAACTGCTGACTTTCTTCCTACGTGTCTCCTCAAAGAACTCTGTTTCTTTTCTCTCACAGGTTTTCTTATTCTGGATGCTGGACTGCTAATCAGGTAAATATTCGCCTTACATTCAGATTTTTGAAATAGCATTAAATGTCTCTCAAGAGGTAACTACTTCTTTTCTTCCTTTTGCAGGTTTCCTATTCTTGGCTCGACTTCTCTCCTGTCTCTCCTGTCAGGTATTGACAATATTTACAAGTGACGTATAATTTGTTCATTCAGTCTTTCATGGTTCTCATAGAAAAAATATTCTGACTTCTCTTTTCAGGTTTAACAACTCTACTTGTACTGGGTCAGTATTTCTCACAAAAATCCTTCGGCTATATTCTGTGTTACTTAGCTCTGTTGTCGCTGCTATCTCTGCTCTGGGAACTCGAAAATCATCGACCTCCTCACTTGGACAAACGGTGACTCAGTAATTCTATCTCCTCAGCTTCCTCAAGCGTCAAACTGCAACTCGAACTGAAGACTGAAAACGGCGAGCACGCTGTGAATATTACCAAAAACTCTCCAGACTTCTTATCTAGGGAATTAATTCACTTTGAAACGGGATTGGGAACTCTGAGGTATTGCAGTGGCAACTACGACTAAACTGGTCAAGAAACTCGGTGAAGTGCGTCGTTGAAGAAGCGCTCGCGCCGCTCACCTACTTCCCTGCAGCTGCGGCCTCGCAGACTAGACCGCTAACCTCTGGTTCTATCTGGGCGGCCATATCGGGTGCCATCTTCTGTCTCCTGGAGCGGACCAGTTCCGCCCATGTAGTTTGGTTTGAGAACTCCTGTTCCCTGGTTGAAGAGTGCAGCCCACAAATACTTGCACCAAGTTTAGCGGTTCTGACAGTAACCCCCAACAAGGTAGCTCCTTTCCTTCTTGGCTTTGTGGGGAACCGTTGATAAAAAGATTTAATTAACCTTGGAGCATGGACGTTCTTTTCAAGCTCCCATGATCGCTCCTCTGGACCATACCCTTTCCAGTCGATCAAATAATACAGTTTCCCTTTGGATCTCTTGGAGTCTAAGATTTTTTACCTCGAACTCAACTTCTGTCTCTAACTGAATTGGTTTAGGAGGGGTCTGGACTAAGGTCTTTGGAAGCTTTCTTCAGTAGGGAAATGTTAAAGACTGGATGAATCTTTAGCTTAGATGGTAATTTTATTCGGTAGGTGATCTGGTTAATCTTTTCTTCCACCATATAGGGGCCAATAAATCTGGGATGAAATTTCCGATTACCTTTTAGTCTCAAGTTTTTAGTACTCAACCAGACTGGATCTCCTATATTCAGAATTGGCGCTTCTCTCCTCTTTCTATCCGCATAGTCCTTATACTTCTCTTTGGCTCTTGTAAGATTGTCTACTGCCCTTAACTGTGTTTGCTGCAAATGTGATACAGCTTCCTTAACTGCCGGCACGGAGTTATCAGTTTGCCGAATCGTTGCATGTGGATGCCTGCCATAATTTAGAAAAAAGGGGGAATAACCTGTCAAGCAGTTTTTTGCATTATTGTGGGCAAATTCTGCCGTCCACAAATAATCCGACCAATCTCCCTCCTCTTTTAAAAGGTATAGTCGCAGATACTGTTCTAATTCCTGGTTCACCCTCTCTGTCTGCCCATCAGTCTCTGGATGGTAACTAGTGGAGAATCTAATCTGTTCCTAACCCTTCCATAAAGGCTCTCCAGAAGTGAGACACAAACTGAGAACCTCTGTGAAGATACATGGAATACCGAAAGTAGTGATCTCGGACAATCTGCGAGCTGAAATGGGCGGCTAACTGTTTGGCAGAAGGTAGCCCCTTTAGAGCAGTAAAATGGGCCATCTTGGAAAAGGCATCTACCACCACTAAGATTGTGTCAAACCCCTGACTCTTTGGTAAATCTATAATGAGATCTAACGTGACTGTGTGCCATGGGTACTGAGGGGTGGGCAAAGGTGTAAAAGGCCCTTTGGGGCCTGCCGTTCAGACTTTCCCTGAGCGCAGATATCACAGGACTTAACATACCTCTCAATATCTGAGGCCATCCTTGGCCACCAATAGTGCCTCTTTATCAACTCCTCGGTTTTAGCTTCTCCTTTATGACCAGCTAATTTATCATCGTGGCATTCCCGCATGATTTGTTGTTGCAACTCGGCTGTGGGAATGTACAGGGCCTTTCGATGGTAGGGTAGTTGCCGGATAATCTCTCTATCTGGATCTTCTTTTGTCCAATCCAGCATAGCCTCTGGACTCATGACCTTCGTGGCATCTTCTTCTAAACTGATAGAGGTGGTCGCTCCAAGGATCTTTGTACTCGGTATAATTGGTTGATTCTCTGTAAGGGTCTTCTGTGCCTCCGTACCGATTCTGGACAGGGCGTCTGCCTTCCCATTCTGGGCTCCAGGACGATATGTGATCACGAAATCATAGTCAGCAAAGACCACCTCAACTGTCTTGGGGTAAGAGTTTTGGCAGTCTTTAAGAACTTTAGATTACGATGATCTGTAAACACCGTCACTTGGTGCTGAGCCCCCATCAAGTAATGCCGCCACTCTTTAAATATTTACAACAAGGGGTGGTGAGGGACAGAGTCTCTGAATTAAGCAGAAAGCTCTCACCCAGTCAAGAGATCAGGGCTAGATCCAACACCGTTTTTTAGCTCACTGCACCATCCCAGTTTCAGAACCTGGCTGTATGCAAATTAGTCTGTTCCTGTCCCAGTGCATGATGGGAACAGGGCAAACCAAACTACAAAAGCCAATTCTTACACTGGGAAGGAAACAAGCTCCCGGGGACCGGTTTCTGGCATTACAGCCGTCTTCGGCCCGGTTTGCTTGAATCCTGATGGTGCAATGAGCAAGGGTCTCACATCTGAGAATACCCTTCCACGCTTAGGGTGGACAAAAATATTTACAACAAGGGGTGGTGAGGGACAGAGTCTCTGAATTAAGCAGAAAGCTCTCACCCAGTCAAGAGATCAGGGCTAGATCCAACACCGTTTTTTAGCTCACTGCACCATCCCAGTTTCAGAACCTGGCTGTATGCAAATTAGTCTGTTCCTGTCCCAGTGCATGATGGGAACAGGGCAAACCAAACTACAAAAGCCAATTCTTACACTGGGAAGGAAACAAGCTCCCGGCCACTCTTTAAAGGCATCCTTAATAGCCAGTAACTCCTTCTCCGTGATGGTGTAATTGATTTCAGCTGAAGTTAATTTCCTAGAGCGG
Organism: Lissotriton vulgaris; assembly: GCF_964263255.1. NCBI lineage: Eukaryota > Metazoa > Chordata > Amphibia > Caudata > Salamandridae > Lissotriton > Lissotriton vulgaris. Next base: position 1,052,741,810 of record NC_141685.1, on the reverse strand, counting down.
TAAGCAACTGGGTGTAACTGCCCTGGGGTTGTGTCGTTGAGACAATACTCCACCCACTGCTTGATCCGATGCATCTGTCTCCACATAGAAGGGATCAGTTGGATAAGCATGCAACAGGACTGGCGCTGAAGTGAAATCCGTCTTTAATGATTGAAAGGCTTCCTCGGTCTCTTGAGTCCATTCAAACTGGATTCCTTTTCTCAGTAATTTGGTAAGTGGAAGAATTTTCCTGGAGAATTCTCCAATAAATCTTCGGTAGAAATTAGCAAATCCAATGAAACTTTGGACTTCTTTGACACTTGCAGGAGACTCCCAGTTCATCACTGCTTCCACCTTTTTCTGGTCCATCAATATTCTGGAAGGCGAGAGGACAAACCCTAAGAACTCCACTTGTGACACATCAAAGGCGCATTTTTCCAATTTCACGAATAACTTATGCTCTTGTAATCTCCTCAAGTCCCCTTTTACCTGCTCATGGTGTCTTGACACATCAGATGAGTAAATCAAGATGTCATCTATGTACACAATTGCACATTGGTCTATAAATTCCTTCAGAATGTCATTGATTAAGTGCTGGAAGGCAGCCGGGGCGTTGCATAATCCATAGGGCATTACCTGGTATTAAAAAAGCCCAAATCTTGTCCGGAATGCCGTCTTCCACTCATCACCTTCGCGCATTCGGACTAAATGATAGGCGCCCCTCAGGTCTAATTTTGTGTAAATTTGGGCTCTCTTAACTTGATCTAAAAGTACAGAGATCAATGGCAATGGGTATTGATTTTTCTTAGTAATTTTGTTGATTGCTCCGTAATCGATACACATCCTTAAATCTCCCTCCTTCTTTGGTACGAAAAATAATGGAGACGAGACTGGAGACTGGGAGGGTCGGATAAATCCATTACCTAAGTACTTATCCAAGTACTCTTTTAAATGATGGTTTTCCTTTTCCGTCAGCGCGTAGACACGACTGCATGGCAAGTTTGAACCCGGTTCCAGGTCTATCTTGCAGTCATAGACTCGATGTGGTGGTAACTGCTCTGCCTCCGCTTCGTTAAACACGTCTTGGAACTCTCTATATTCTTCTGGAACGTCTGTAGTATTTATTACGCACATGGAATGCCCGATGAGACAGAGATAGGGCCCATTACCTTCAAAAGATCTTTCCTCTGCACCAAAACAATTCTCATGGCAATACTTTGTGTTCATCACAACAGTCCTGGAACTCCAGTCGATTCTTGGGTTGTGTTCAGTAAGCCACGGAAGACCAAGAATAAATTGAAATTGTGGCGCATCTATTAGATTAAACTGAATTCTTTCCCGATGTCCATCATCTGAAATCAATTGAATTACCTCAGTATGACTCACAATTGGTCCCGGCGCAAGATTGGTTCCATCCACCACCCGAACGGGCTCCCTCCTATCCTTAATCGCTTGAATGCCCACCTTCGCCGCAAATCTCAAGTCGCAAAGGTTTCCTGTGGCTCCGGAGTCGATCATCACTGACACCTCTGTCAAAATGGTTTCTCGAAATCTTACTTCCATGGACTGGGTCAAATGTTGAGCCGCTGATTGTAGCGCGTTTGCCACCCGATGTTCTTTTGGAGTTCTCTTGATTAGCATCCACCTACTCAACTCCTCCCACAGGTGGTGCCGCTAGTTTTCCTTCGGCTTGTAGATGCTTTTGGGCTTTTTGGGACAATTTCTAACGAAATGCCCCCCGGACCCACAGTACATACACAAATTTCCAACTCTTCTCTTGTCCTTCTCTTCCTTAGTTAGGGGGCCTCTGATCGTTCCAATCTGCATTGGTTCAGCTCCTTGTTGGTTCTCAGTACTTCTGGTGCTGTCTGATCGAGCTCTGTCAAACCTTGGGGTAATTGTTCGAAAATCTTTCTTCTTTTCTCCTCTCCTTTCTCCTTGACGAAAATCGATTTCCAAGACTAAATCTATTAGTGCCGAAATCTCAGTGGGGCGATTTGGAATCTGTGCCAGCGTATCTTTTAATTCATCTTTCAACCCACGATAAAACACTGCAGCCCTCTTGCTCTCAGGCCAATCAGTCTCGACCACCAGCTTTTTTAACTGAGCCAGGTACGCTATCAGGTCTAGATTCCCTTGTCGCAAGTAGAGTAGTTCGTTATCCACCACCTAGGATATCCGTCGCCTGTCAAAAATACGAAGGAATTATTTTTTTAATTCTTCAAAGTTTTTAAGTAGAGGGTCCTCCCGGGAGACCAGAGGCATTGACCACGAAGCTGTGTCTCCACTTAGATACGAGAGTATGAAAGCTGCCTTGGACTGCGCATCAGGGAAGATCGAAGGGCGACACATAAAATGTAAGGAGCACTGTGATAGAAATATTTGTGCTTTCTGGGGATCCCCATTAAATCTTTCGGGAGCCGCCAATGGAATGACTGGGGATAGGGAATGAATTACTTGGGTGGTTGATCTATTAGTGGCTTCAAATACTGGATTCATACCTTCTCTCTCGAAACTACTGGATGACCTAAGCCTTTGCGCTAATTCCGCAGTTTCTCTCCTGGCACTGACTACTTGCCTAAGATTTCGATTTTGCTCCCTAACCGCTCCTAGCTCTTTCTGTATTGCATCCAGGATTGTTCCTAGGGATTGTACATCTATTCCCTCCACCATCTCTGTTCAGGAGCAAAGGCAACGTGGGCACTTCACTCTGTCAGAACTTACTTATGCTCAATATGGCTTCCAAAATCTTGCACGGGAACAGAGATGCTAAATCCCAAATCCCACTCAGCAATGCCAGTAGGTCTAGTTCAGAACCTTCTAACCATTACCTTGAGGGAAGGGGGAAATTGAATAAAATAAACAAAGAAGAGACTGGTCCGGAATGGTTCCTTCAGTCAGCTATCTGCAGACATTGTCTTTTCTTTCAGTGGAACCTGAAAATTAACATAACCTTACTACCTATACTTCCACTCTACTCAGTAATTTCCCTCCTGGATTATCTCACCCACCCTTTATCTCCGGGACCTTGCTTCTCTTCTGTTAATAGTGGAATTCAGTCTCCCTCAACAGTTAGTTGTCACTAAAGAAGAAAACAAGCATTAATTTCATCTGCCCATTTGTCCTAGTGGCTTTTATTAGTTTATTAGTAAGTGCACTTACTTCACTATCTGAAGAGTAACCTTTTTAATTGGGGTTCTCTATTTCTCTCTGTCTTTTAAAACTGCTGACTTTCTTCCTAGGTGTCTCCTCAAAGAACTCAGTTTCTTTTCTCTCACAGGTTTTCTTATTCTGGATGCTGGACTGCTAATCAGGTAAATATTCGCCTTACATTCAGATTTTTGAAATAGCATTAAATGTCTCTCAAGAGGTAACTAATTCTTTTCTTTCTTTTGCAGGTTTCCTATTCTTGGCTCGACTTCTCTCCTGTCAGGTATTTACAATATTTACAAGTGACGTATAATTAGTTCATTCAGTCTTTCATGGTTCTCATAGAACAAATATTCTGACTTCTCTTTTCAGGTTTAACAACTCGACTTGTACTGGGTCAGTATTTCTCACAAAAATCCTTGGACTATATTCTGTGTTACTTAGCTCTGTTGTCGCTGCTATCTCTGCTCTGGGAACTCGAAAATCGTCGACCTCCTCACTTGGACAAACGGTGACTCGGTAATTCTATCTCCTCAGCTTCCTCAAGCGTCAAACTGCAACTCGAACTGAAGACTGAAAACGGCGAGCACGCTGTGAATATTACCAAAAACTCTTCGGACTTCTTATCTAGGGAATTAATTCACTTTGAAAGGGGATTGGGAACTCTGAAGAACTGCAGTGGCAACTACGACTTAACTGGTCAAGAAACTCGGTGAAGTGCGTCGTTGAAGAGGCGCTCGCGCTGCTCACCTACTTCCCTGCAGCTGCGGCCTCGCAGACTAGACCGCTAACCTCTGGTTCTATCTGGGCGGCCATGTCGGGTGCCATCTTCTGTCACCTGGAGCGGACCAGTTCCGCCCATGTAGTTTGGTTTGAGAACTCCTGTTCCCTGGTTGAAGAGTGCAGCCCACAAATACTTGCACCAAGTTTAGCGGTTCTGACACTAACTGAGGGCAGAAGGGCACAAAAAACGAGTCTAACAGGGGGCAGAATGAATCCCGCCCTGCGTGTTTGTCAACGAAGATTCCACAGTTTTGTGCAATACCTCTACTCAACTGGAGTACTTTCTACTGTCTAATCAGCAAGTGCTCCCTCGTTGGCTAAAAGTATAGGGGCAGATTTACAATAACTGGCGCATCCCCAGGGATGCGCCAGTTATTGTGCGCTGCAGCTCCGCCACCCATGGTCCGCGGCATTTACAATGCGGCGCACCATGTGGCAAAAACGGCACAGATGCGTCACGCATCTGTGCCGTAAAAGCAGCGCATTGCTGGAGCTGCGTCGCAAGCGCAACGCAGCTCCAGCAATGCTCTGGGGGGCCCCATCTCCCCAATGCTGCGTCAAGTCTTGCGCCTGCTTCAAGCAGGCGCAGGGTTTTGACGCAGCATTGGCCTAAAAGTGACTGAGTGAAATCTTATAGATTTCACTCAGCCACTTTTAGGAGGCGTTCCTGCGCAGGAACGCCCTCCCCTGCGCCGGAACGCCTCCTGATGGCGCAGGGCTTTACAACGTGACGCATCTCTCAGATGCGTCACGTTGTTAATACCCAGCACCATGGCGCATCTTTTGTGCTGCCGCTGAGTCACAAAAGTGACGCAACTGCGGCGCAAAAGAGGCGCAAGCGGCTTGTAAATCGGCCCCATATTGCTTTTACTACACTGTAGCTGTGTAAAGGGCAAGAAGACGTGTCTCCAGTGACCATGTGTGCCTGTGCCTGTGTTACAGGCACAGTGTGCACTGTGTTACAGGCACACATGGTCACTAGAGACACGTCTTCTGGCCCTTTACGCAGCTGCAGTGTAGTAAAAGCACTATACATTTACCCAATGAGGGAGTACTTACTGGATTAGCCAGTAGAAAGTACTCCAGGGCAAATCGCAAAAACATCTGCGATTTCGTGGGAACATTTGCGATTTTTTTTGCGATTCCGCTGGGAAATCTGCAGAACGCGAATTCGCAAATTTCGCCCATGCTTAGGACAGTTATGAAGCGGCTCAAAGGGAGCGCACATCAAGTAAGTTAAAACCAGGTTCAAGTCCCACTGGGGCATCACGAAAGGAACAGGAGGGAACATATGAGTGATGCCCTTTAAGAATCGGTTTACAATGGGGGACTTGAACAAAGAAGGCTGATCAGGTAGCCTTAAGAAGGCTGAAAGGGCATAAAGGTAGCCCTTGATAGTGCCCAGAGCACAGCCCTGCTGGGCAAGAGAAAGAAGGAAGAGGAGAACCTCAGAAAGAGGGGCATAGAGAGGATCCACAGCCTTTGCTGTGCACCATGCCACAAATCTGTTCCACCTGAAGGCGTATACCGACTTTGTGAGGGACGCCTGGCTGCCAGAATGACCTTACAGACTTCAGGAGGCAAGTCAAATGGCCTCAACTGTCGCCGCTCAATCTCCAAGCATGGAGGTGGAGACTGGACAGGTTCGGGTGGAGGACCGTCTCCTGCTGCTGCGACAGAAGGTCCTCCTGAAGAGGCAGACGAATCGGGGGATCGACTGACATGCTGAGTAGCTCGGGATACCAGTACATTCGCGCCCAGTCCGGAGCCACAAGTATGACTGGGGCCCAGTCACGCTTGATTTTCTTCAGCACTCTGGGCAGAAGTGGTATAGGCGGAAAGGCGTACAACAGACCGCAACTCCACTCGTGAGGAAAAACGTCCCCGACCGAGTGCCGCCTTGTAAATTCCAACGCGCAGAACTGATGACATTGCGAGTTTTCTTCGGTGGCGAATAGATCTAACCAAGGCTCTGCCCACTGCAGAAAGAGGCCTTGCACCACGTCAGAGTTCAGACGCCATTCGTGATCCATCATGCACCTTCGGCTGAGCTCGTCTGCTCTGGCGTTCGGAGAACCTGCCAGGTGTTGAACCACCAGGGTCACGCCCTGTGCCAGCCACTGCCAGAGGTGCAGAGCCTCTGGCAGAGGGTCCACGACCCCACCCGCCCTGTTTGTTGAAGTACCACATGGTGGTGTTGTCCGTGAACACCTGCACTACACTCCCCCGGACAGAGGGAAGGAATGCCTTCAGTGCTAGACGAATCGCCCGCAGCTCCAAAAGATTGATATGGAGCTGGGACTCTGCCGGAGACCAGAGGCCTCTGATCTCCGCCTCTCCCATGTGGCCTCCCCAGCCCTGGAGGGACGCATCAGTCACAACTACGTGCCCCAAGTTGGGGAATTGAGAGGGATCTGCCGCAGACCCAATCGTAGTCCGTGAGCCACCACTGCAGTGGTCTCACAGTGCCTTCCGAGATCATGACATGGTCGGACAGGTTGCCCTGATGCTGGGCCCACTGAAACTGCAGGTCCCACTGCAGAGCCCGCATCCGCCACCTGGCGTGATGCACCAGAAGGATGCAGGAGGCCATCAGCCCCAGAAGCCGCAGCGTCAACCTGACGAGACCCGGGATAAAGGCTGAAAGAGTGGAATCATAGCCCGAATATCCCAGACCAATTGTTGGGGAGGATAAACCCGAAACCGCGCCGAGTCGAGGACCGCTCCGATGAAGAGGAGCTTCTGAGAGGGGCACAGGTGTGACTTCGGCACATAGATGGAAAACCCCAGCTGGTGCAGGAGGTCCGCTGTTGTCTGGAGGTGGCTGACGACTGTCTGGGGCGACCCCGCCTTTAACAACCAGTCGTCGAGGTAAGGGAAGACTGAAACCCCTAACCTGCGCAGATGAACTGCGACCACCGCCATCACTTTCGTGAACACCCGGGGGCGCTGGTAAGGCCGTAGGGAAGCACTGCAAACGGAATGGGCTCGTGGCCTACCGTGAACCGCAGGTAGCGCCGGTGGGCCGGCAAGACGGGATGTGGAAATAAGCGTCCTGAAAGTCCAACGCTACCATCCAGGTTTCCTGGGTCCAGGGCAGCTAAGACCTGAGCCAATGTCAGCGTCTTGAACTTCTCATTCCGGAGGAAGCCGTTGACGTTACGTAGGTCCAAGATAGGGCGCAGGCCCCCTTTGCCCTTCTTGGGTACCAGAAAGTAGTGGTAGTAACAACCACACCCTACTTCTGGCCCCGGAACACGCTCCTTGGCCCCCTTGGCCAAGAGGGCCGTAACTTCCTCTTTCAGAAGTTGCAAATGATCCCCCGACACGTGGTGGTACTGCAGTGGCATGGCTGGAGGGGTCGTCTCGAAGGGGAGGGAGTAGCCCCTCCGAACGATTTGCAGCACCCACCTGTCAGACGTGACAGTGCGCCAGTGGAAGTGGTGAAGGCGAACCCTGCCCCCCCACTGGTGTTACATGGGCCTAAAAGCACGGACTAGGAGGGTTTTGAGGCGACGCTGCAGGGGAGGGTGTGGACTGGCCTCGCTGTTGTCCCCGACCGCCGCCACAGCAGTTTCCACGGCCGCCACCGCGCTGTGTATTAGTCTGCGGCGCGTGGCTGGCAGCACGTGTGGGAGCGCCCCTTCCCTGGCCACGAAAGGAGCGAAAGGCACCCGTTTGCTGGCGTGGGGCCGAGAGGCCCAAGGACTTGGCCGTAGCCCTGTAGTCCTTAAAACGCTCAAGCGCATGTCTGCTTTGTCGTCAAAGAGGCGACGGCCATCAAACGGCATGTCCAGAAGGGTGGCCTGGACATCAGCCGAAAAGTTGGCGGTCCTCAACCAGGCGTGGCGTCGAACTGCCACCGTTGTTGCCATCGCTCTGCCCAGTGAGTCTGTGGTATCCAGCCCACACAGGATGGAATAGCGTGCCGCATCTCGACCCTCCGCAAGGGCTTGGGCAAGTTTAGTCCGGGCCCCTTCCGGACATTGTGGCAGCACGTCTGCGACCGTGTCCCACAGAGTGGGTGTAGCTGCTCAAGAGGCATGCGGTATTGACTGACCGCAGTCCCAAACTCAGGGACGAGAAAACCTTCTTACAAAATTGTTCGTACCTCTTGGATTCCTGATCGGGCAGAGCCGTCGGGAATGCGGTCTGGGAAGTAGAGGCCTGGATAACCAGGCTCTCGGGGGTGGGGTGGGTGGACAAGAAGCAAGGGTCGCCCGGAGCCGGGCGGTAACGTCTGGCCACGTTCCTATCCACAGGCTGACCTATAGCGGGCCTGAACCAAGTGCCCAAACGGCAGCAGAGGCTCAGCCGGACTTGCCTGCGGCTTAAGGACCTCAGTGAGGAGGTTAGTCCTCACGGCCGCGACTGGGAGCTCCAGGCTCAAGGCCTTGGCCGCCCGCGTCAACACTACACTGTAGGCAGCCCCCTCCTCTGTAGCTACGGTTGGAGGGGAGACAAAACCAGTGTCTGGCGAAGTGTTCAGTCCACTGGCATCCCCAAGCTCACATGTCCAGTCCTGCTGAGGCTGGCACTCCTGTGCCAGAGGGGCCACAGACCCCTCCCAATCTCCGTCGTCATCCATCACCTGAAATTCAGGTTCAAAGGATGGGGCTGGTTCGTGGAAATAAAAATCTCCATACGACGTCGAGAGCGGCGCCGGAACCGAATCGAGGGCAGGATCAGGGACGGCGTCGCTGGGGGTGACAATCTAGGGGCCGGCGTCGGTGAAGTCATGAGGTCGACCGGCAACGACCCGGATCTGGAAGCGGATCAAGTGGGGGCCTGCGGCGCCGGGACCGAAGTCGCCGGCGGCATCGAGGCCGAAGCACACGGCGGCGTCAGAGCCAAAGCACCCGGCCCGCTAGGCCCCCCAGCCGGGACCGCTGGGTCCGAAGGCGCCACGGAGCAAGGCGGAGGAGGGAGGGACCTCATGGCCATGAGGTACCGCTCGACCTCCTCAGGCGTTGCATTGTGCCCAGGTACCGGAAGGTGTGGGGCAGGCTGCGGCGCCTGTGACTCAGTCGGAGCCGCGTGGGTGGTGTCACCTGAACCCCCGGCCGCATCGCGCAAGCGTCGGGGTGGTTTGGAAGAGCGATGACGCCTTTCTGACCTCTCATGCCTCTTACCTGAGGATTTTGATCTCGAAGACCAATGCCGACTCTCGGAGCTACGAGGGCTCCGACTCCGTGACCGGTCCCTCGATCTCCTGTGGGACCGCGACCTTGAATGGCGCGGGCCGACTGCCGGATCTCAAGTCGCTTGCAGGACCGCTCCCGCCTAGCCTTAGACGTCAGGGCCCGGCAGTCGTAGCAGGTTCGGTCGTCGTGGTCGAGGCCTAAACACTGAAGACACCGGCGATGGGGGTCGGTAACCGACATCATTCGGTTACACTTTAACTCGGGCATCCCTACTGGCACCGTAGGAGTCGAACGACACGAGAAAAACCAGATCAAAAGATCAAAAAAGTTACGTCAAAAAGTGACTAAGGGGTAGAGCTTCTCCGGATCTGCACTAGCTGGTGCGGAAAAAAGAAGAACTGACGTCAGCGCGCGAGGGCGTCGTCTAAGTACTCCAGCGACGTCATTCCGGCGCTAACGCCGACGACTGATGCGGAGCCATGGGCAACGCCTACCGACGCGCTGGTGTATTGCTATGCAAAAGTTTCCGGATCCAGTCTGACGCCTGGGGATATTCTAAGGTAAGGAATCTATCACTAACGTGTCTTTCAGATGGTGGAGACTCTCCTCCTCCTTGGAAGGGTGCCGGAGGTAGGACAAACTATCACCTTGCCCACATTTTTCCCATGTGAAAAGGTGTAGCCACTTTAGGAAGGAACAAGGGCCTTGCCCAGGCACCACTTTGTCCGGATGTACAGAGAAGAGGGCTTGTAAGATAGAGCCTGAAACTTACTCACCTTGCGTGCAGTGGTGATGGCAAAAAGGAAGGCAGTTTTCAGAGTGAGGAGCCAGAGAGGACAGTTGTGAAAGGGCTCAAAGGGAGCACATATAAGGTAAGTAAGAACAAGATTCAAGTCCCACTGAGGCATTATGAAAGGAGATGGAGGAAAGAGATGAATGCCCTCAAAGAATCTATACAATAAGGGACTTGAATAATAAAGGCTGATATGGCAGTCAAATGAAAGCAGAGATCGCTGCAAGATAGCCTTTAAGAGTGGCCAGGGCAGAGTCCTGCTAGGCCAAAGAAAGTATAAACAAGATAACCTCTGAAAGAGGGGCAGAAAGGGGATCCACGGCCTTTGCTGCACCACTTTCCCTTTGAGAGAGGGAAGGAATGCTTTCAGTGCCAGGCCGTTTACCGTAGATCCAACAGGTTGATATGGAGTCTCTGATGTCCACCTCATCAAAGGAATGAAGCATCTGTCACCACTGCTCGGTCTGGTTAGGGAAGGGAGAGGGATCTGCCTCTGACCCAAGTTGTGTTTGTTACCCACCACTGCAGTTGTGCCGTTCCCTCCGCGATCCGGACGTAGTCGGAAAGATTCCCCTGATGTTGCCCTCTGCAACTTCAGGTCCCACAGCAGGGCCTCCATATGCCATCTGGAATGATCCACCAGCAGGATGCAGGAGGCCATGAGGTCCAGTAGCCTCAGGGTTATTCTCCCCGAAATACAGGATAAGGGCTGAAACATCGGTATCATAGCCTGAATATCCCAGACTCGATGCTTGGGCGGATCGACCCGAAACTACAGTGTGTCCAGAATAGCTCAGAAGAAGAGGAGCATCTGAGAGGGAATCAGGTGTGACTTTGGCACGTTGATAGTGAACCCCAGGGAGTGCAAGTGGTCCACAGTAGTCTGGAGGTGGGACACCACAGCCTGGGGCGAGCTCACCATCAACAGCCAGTCATCGAGATAGAGAGAAGACTGGAACCCCTGCTCTGCGCAGATGAGCTGGAACCCTCGCCATCACTTTCGTGAACAACTGTGGGGCACTTGAAAGGCAAAAGGGGAGCACGATGAACTGAAAATGCTAGTGGCCTACCGTGTACTGTAGATCGCGTCTGAGGGCTGGCAGGACGGGAATATGGAAATAGGCATCCTGCAAGCCCAGTGCCATCATTCAGTCTCCAGGGGGAAGGGCAGACAGGAACTGAAGTGGTTAAGGGCCCTGACGTCTAGAATTGGACGCAGGCCTTTGTCCTTATTGGGCAATAGAAGGTAGCAGGAATATCAACCATAACCTACTTCTGGCACTGGGACCCTCTCTATAGCTCCCTTGGCCAAGAGAGCTGCAACTGCCAGGCTAATGATCCTCCGACTTACGATCAAAAGTTTGTGGCAAGGAGGTTGGGGTAGTCTCTAAGGGGAGGGAGTAGCCCCTCTGGACTATTTTCAAAACCCACCTGTCCGACGTAATGGATTGCCATTGGAGGAGGTGATGGCGAATTCTGCCACCCCACTGGCTTTTGATGGGCCTGAAACATCAGACTAGGAGGGTTTGGAGGCTGCAGCAGGGGAGGGGGGGGGGCTGGGAGGCTGGACTGGCCCGCCTGCTGGCTCACACGACCTGCGAGGTTGCTGGGACCCACCACGCAGAGGCTGGGCAGGTTGCATGAACCAGTGGCTAGGCTGGGCCGGACGTGGCTTGGCACCCCACCGTAGCCACAAAAGGGGCAAAAAGCAGACTGGAGTGGTCAGGAAGGTACAGAGAACCCAAAGATCTGTTCGTAGCCCGAGAATCTTCAGTCATGTCCAGCAAAGTTGACTGGACATCCCCCAACAAGCCAGATGTCCTCAACCCAGGATAGCGCCTAAGGGCTATCGATGTGGCAATCGTTATGCCTAGTAAGTTAGTGGTATCTGGTCCACATCATATTTTGAATTTGGCTGCATCTCTCCCATCTGCCACTGCCTGGGAGAGACCGGCCCGGGCATCCTTGGGGCACTGAAGCAGCACCTGCGTGATTGTATCCCAGATGGTGCAGGAGTATCGGCCCAAGAGGCATGCAGTATTCATGGACCGCAGTGCTAAGCTGGAGAAGGAAAACAAGCACTTCCCAAGGTGATCCAGCTTCTTGGATTCCCTATCTGGAACAGCACAAGGGAAAGTGCCCTTTGAAGAAGAGGTTTGGACCACCAATATATAGGGAAAGGATGTTGGGTGAGGTTAACTGAGTCTCCCGGAGCCAGGCAACTGCAGCAGGCAATCATCCTTTCCACAGGAGCCCCTGTGCTGGGCCTGGACCAGGTGCCCAGGAGCACGTCATTGATGGCTTCTATGAAGGGCAGAAGGGGTTCCGAGGAGGACGACGCAGGCTGAAGCACCTGTCAGGAGGTTAGTCCGGGCTTCCACTGAAGGCTCAAAGCCCAAGACCTCATCTGCCTCTCTTACCACCACAGGGTGGGACGCTCCCTCCGCCATAGCCACGGAAAAGGGGAGAAAGCATGCCAAGGTCTGGAGAAGTGTCCAGACCAGTGGCGTCATCCAGGTCCTCTCTCCAGTCCGGTTCTTCCAGCTGGTCTGCTAAAAGGTCCAGCGACCCCTTGTAGGAGAGTAGGGTCTGCAATCCTATGATCACCCGGACTTTTTGCTTTTGTTTCACTGGTTTACGACTTTCTCGGGCTGTGGGCCTACCAATCAGACCCACAGCCTAGCTGTTCTCTCACTAAATTGCTGTGTGTACCCTAGGTGCATTACCCAATTGGAACTGGGCCACCCTGTCAGACCCTGTAACTCAGGGCATCGGTGTACCCAGGGCCTACCAGGAGCTGAAGCATGTATTATGCCACCCCTGGATGGCCATCTAAATCTGACACAACTGGCTGCACGACAGCTGGGGCAACGTGGCGTACTCGCCCGTTGCTGTAGGTATAGTATCCCTATACCTAACCTTAAAATGGACACCCGAGTTCCTATCAGACACTCCTATGGCAGGCCTTGACAATCCTGAAGGCAGAGTGCATGGAACCGTGTGAATTGGGCTCTGGCATGAGCCGAGCCCGGTTGCAGCTTGCGGAACCAAGACCCAATGGCTGTTCCATGATAACGCGTATCATATCGGTAACTTCGGTATCGCGTTATCAAGACATGTCGAGTAAGGTGTCATACGAATCGGGATGCTGCCCCCTCACCAATTCTGGCGACGAGGTTAGCATTCCGCCCTTCTAGAGGGACACGACATGTACGTAACTGTGAACCCCGGTTAAAGTTAACTGAAGTCTCAGCTCCACAAAATGGACGCTGCCACCACAGGCACAAGTCTGACCTCCTGCTGCTGGGAGTCCTTCCAGCGAGGAGAGCTCGGACAAAGGGTTTCCTGTCAAGGGCGGTGTTCGCACCGTCCCAGACAGGGTTTGTGTATTCTGGGTAGGTAGGGCTTTGCAAGAAGGTGACTGCGGAGTGGCACCCCGGTGCTCACTACGCATCTGCCGGCTAGAACCAGTTCCAGGGGCGCGCATCCCCTGACCTGGGGAAAGTCCAGCAGGGGGAGAGGGGTGTAACTACCTCCCTTCCTGGTCCCACCCCTAGGGCAGGACCTAGTCATGTCCCCACCCCTTTCTTTAGGATAAAGGCCGGAGCGGGGACCCTTCCAAATTAGATCTTTGAATCAAGAACTACTTTCTACGAAAGGACATTCGAGACTCTTCTCAAGATTTCTCCATTGTGGCTAAGGAGTAGTCACCCTGCATCCGCAGGCACCATCTAAGAACTCTGTGGTTTGCTGCAAGTCCTTCCTCAGGAATCCGACGACCCAGCTCGACGAGAACCGGCTTCCCTGGCACCTCTGACCTCTACCCACATCATCAGCTCAGCTGAGATCTGTGGGTGCGACGAGACCTCGAGGGACCGGCCATCATCAAAACCTGCACGCTTTCTTAATCCAGCACGACCACCGAAGGAATCCTCTGGTGAGTGCTCTGGGGTCCGAGAAGCCCCGATCCTGAGCAGCTCCAGCACCGAAGTGCAGCCTCCCAGCATCTCCACGATCTGCGTGGGGCCCTTCTGCTCGCCGCTCAGCACGTTGTCCGATCACTAGCCGCTGGCTTGTGATCTCCTTGACGACATCCGACAACCAACGCTGCTGGTCTGGTTGCTCCAGACCAGCCCTTGCTCCCTTTTCCGAGAGGAGCACCCCGGACCCTCCTGGTCCACTCAAGACGCCATTTTAGGCCCACCACGTGGCCCTGAAATCTGCCAAGGTTTGTTGCCCCAATCCTGGGCCCAGCGACGCAGACAGCATCAACCTTCGTGGGACAGCTCGCACCTCCATCCTGGTCGCCGACAACGCCTCCTGGTCCGTGAGACTGCAGAGCCTAGCGTCGCCCACTCACCTAGACGAAGTGACGGCCATCCGGTGCCTTCCTGGTACCCTCTGACTACTGGCGAGTAGTACGAACTTGGTCCCCTCTGCTTTCAGGTATCATCGATCTCTGATCCAGGCTTGGATCTCTACGAACTATTCTACACTGGTCGCCGGCCAGCAACTCCTTCCTTCCGGCTCCTGGCTCGTCAGCGAAGACCCCCGACGCCTGTAAGACTTGTGCAGCCGCAGCCCTTGTGGCTAGGTAACTCCGGCATTTCGGTGCCCGCATAGCCTCCTTACTTAAGGGTCCTGAGTCCCTCGCTTCCGACTTGCCTTATCGGGTCCACCCGAGACCACTAAACTTTCCGTGCCCTCGGGCACTTGTATTGATTGTGCACTTGAAGTATTTTCCTAAGAGTTTTGTTCTGTGCTTAGTACCCGTCCTCATAAAGAGTACAGGGCTGTTGTGATTCTAATAAATATACTGTTTATTTTCATAACGCTTGTGTGGTGTCCTTTCACTTGGTGTTCAAGGGGTATGTGATGGTATAACAGCTGGCTTAACACGCCCTCTAGAGTTTAGCCCGAAGACTGCTCGTATCCACGCTACTAGGATAGCTGGTCTAAGGTTGACTTACAACCAATCACCATAAGGGTCGTTTGGAACGATACATAGTGGTCACTAGAATAGTGACACTGCATATCGGGCCAACTTCTCACACCTCTCACAGTCCTCATCACCACCATCTGGGTGGTAGGGAACACCAGGAGTTAACAGGGCAACAAAAGTACCCTCTGGCATTAGATCAGACATCAATTGACGTCAGTCCGGCTTTGGGTCCATCCCTGGGGCTAGGATGGGGATAGCATCAGCCGATGGTACGGCCGGCATCAGGGGCGTTGTCTACAGGAAGGTAGAGTGAGATTGACTGGTGTCTGGATCCGCGGGGGCCATCTGGCACCGGGGCCAGAGCCACCGGCATCAAAGGCTCAGGGCCCCTGCCTGACCCTGCAGGGCCCGAAGGCGCGCTGGCAGAGTTGGGCTGCCCAAAGAGGAGGTGGAGTGTCTTGTAGAACTTGCGGAGTTGGGTATGAGACCCTCTGCTCCAGGAAATGGGGGAGGCGTGGAGTCGTCCCTGAAGTAGGCACCGGGGACAGAGCCTTGGAGCGATGACGCTCAGAGTCCCACGTTGGTCAACCGAACGGGGAGAAGGCGAAGAATGCTGGTGCTTCTTCTTAGTCGTCGTCTTCTTGGACTTACCCGAAGACCTCGAAGACTTGTATGGGGGGGATCCGCCAGCTGCCTCTCAACATTCATCTCAAACGAGATCGGGAACGACACTGAGTCAACCGCCGGGCCTCCAGTAACTTTCAGGGCTGCTCCCACAAAGACTTAGGATTCATGTCCCGGCAGTAGGAGCACGACTGAGTCCTGGTCGTGCTCCAAACACCAAAGACACATGAGGTGCAGATCCATCACAGACATAAGCTTGTGAAAGGAGTCGCAAGGATTGAACTGGGTCCAGTGTTGGGCCATCCCTCACGCACCAGGAATTGAAGACTCAAAAAGGAAGTCGACAAAACATCAAAAAGGGTTAGTCAAAGTATGACTAGGGATAGCTCTCTAAGGATCTGTGCTAGGGCTGCCATGGAAAAAAAGAGCTGACATCAGCGCACATGGGCGGTGTCCAAGTAGGCACTGCATCGTCATTCTGGTGACCATGATGCCACGGACTCAAGTGACCCCCCACCTACTGACACGCAGTAATTATTTTAATTTATCAAGTTTTTACAGATCATACAAGAAACAAGACGCAACATCCTGACCGCTGTATAGTGAGCACATGGTGTACAATTGAATACAATTAGGCATAATACAAACAGATCAAGTACAATTCAACATGTCTATGTGAGTAATTACAATAAACTGAACTGATCACTGTGGTGATCTCGCTTTTAGCATCTCCAGAGCGAAACATTAGAAACATATGTGCAGGAAGGACCCCGACTCAACAGTCATTGTGCCTGCCTAATAAGGTATCAAGGGGGATCAGTCAGCGTGTGGATGTGGAATGTCGAGTCTTAATCCGTCTCAGACGGAGCCGACCCTCTGGCTGATATGTATGTTGTATAAAGTCCCTAAATATTTTTAGTCTGGGTGGGGGGGGGGGGGTAGTAAATCGCTGAAATTTTCCGTCTGCGTACTGCAAAAGAGCAGGTCATGTGACCACTGTGCCATAGTAGGGGTGGGGCTGCGAAGCCAATTGATCGCTACTCTACGTTTTGCTAGGAGAAGACCCATGTCTATCAGTCTGCGCCTCCCTTGGGGGATCTTTTTAGAATAACCCAGCAGGGCCAGTGCAGGGTCCAGGGGGAGTCCCAAATCAGTTATTTTGGCCAGCTCACTGAAGACCAGTTTCCAAAATTTGTGTACCTTTGGTCATGACCAGGCTAAGTGTAAAAAGTCCACCCCTTGTTCCGCGCATCTGATCAAGCAGACGTTTTCCTCAACCTGTATCTGTGTAATCTCTGAAATACGCCCTATTGAGATATTTAAAGTGGATCAGTCTGTGCCTGCCATTTAGCGAGATGTGACGTGTACTGGTGCAACAATATGCCCACATAGCGTCATTGATCGGTTGCTGCAAGTCTCGTTGCCAGTCTAACCTGGCCTTAGAGTACTGATTTACCCTGTGGGACATAGCAATCTTAAAAATAATGGAAGCAATTTTGCTGGGCGATTTGGCTTTAATAACATAGGTTAATTCCGTGACCTCAGGAGGCTCGAAGAGGTTTTCCCCCCAATATGTCACGTAAGGCATGTCTCGTCCTATGGAATAATTGGGGTAGGGTATGAGGGGGATCCCACTTCTCCAAATCCTCCCAATTCTTTAACCATGCCATTGTGGAAGAGATCACCATCCATCTGAATGTTCAGAGAGCTCAATGCTCGTAACACTCCTGAGTGTTTAAGTTCAGCATTCACTGCCTCCTGATATTCCTCTAAAAGCGTCTTAATTTCCGAAGACACTGAGTCATCCGCGTGTACCAACTGTTGCAATTCCAATACTCCCAGTTTACTTTCTAAATCAGCCAGGCGTTGGTGAATGTCAATTTAGAACCCCAGAGTGCTTGGACATAGCTATACCACGAATGTAAACCTTAAAGGTCTCCCAGATCCCTTGGAAACGGTCCACAGAACCACATTAGTGGTAAAGAACATCTTGATAGCCTCCGCTAGCTCAGCCTTGAAGGCCGAGTCAAGTAGCGAATAGGGAGGGAATTGCCAGGTGAAAAGCAGTTTACACTTCTTGAGGGTAGCTATCACTATCATCAGGGGGGAATAGTCAGAGTACGAGGGAGGACCCTACACTCCCCAACGGTATCATAAAGGGACGTGGATGCCAACCAATAATAAATCCTAGTATGTAGGTTATAATAAGCAGAGGAATGTGTGTAACCCCCCGTAAGCGGAAATATCGAGCGCCAAACATCACGCAGGTCTAGACGAAGCATAGTGCTCTCCAACGCCCTAGCAGCCGCAGAAGGGAGTCTGTCGGGACCCCTTATCGATCCACATGTGCGTTTGACCAGATTTAGATCCCCTTCCCAGAGGAACTGGCTTTTCCTGTATTTGTTGGCTGCAGACACTAGCGAGTCAAACACTTGTGACAGTCATAATTGGGACCAAAGATGTTCACAAATACTATATCAATGCCCTTCCCCTGACATTTAGATATCGTATATCTGCCGTCTGTCGGAGTCAAGCGGAACTAGAGTATAGGGAGATTTGGGGTTAACCCATCAAATCACCCCTCTGGCATGGGTAGTAAAACATGAGGCATGTATGTTGTCCTGTAGGCCCCTGCTGCACAGGAGGGGACTTTTTTTTTTTTTTTTTTGGAGTTCAAAACACTGCTTTATTGTATAAGAGGAATCACAATACACAGCTTTTTGCGCCTACAACCCGGAGGCCGGCAGCATGGAAAGGTAGTCATAACACAGCCTCGTGGCCGGCATCCCTGAGGCCCGGCGGCACAGCATATCCGAGTTGAAGGATGATAACACAGCCGGTGTAGTAGGGCAATGAAGGATAGACAGCAGCAGAACAGTTTTTTTTTCTTTTTTTTCTTTTCTAGTGTTGTTCATACCCGTAACAGTAAACAGAGATCCCCAACAGTACAGAAACTAAGAGGCAATTCACGTCCGTTCAGAAAGAAAATAGGTAATGCGCTGGTGTGGCAACCCAGGCAGGCAGAGGTGGGCATGGTACTACAGCCACGGCATATCAAATCTAACAACCATCCATCAGCACTATGAGAAGCAATGCATGTGGTATTATGAAGTGTTAAGTAATAGAAGGAATATCGGTGTGTGTTGGTCAAGGCTTATGGAATCCCAGAATGACATAGGGGGGGGGGGTGACAGGCAAATGGAAGGGGAGAGATCCACGACGTTGGGGATCACGTGGGGCCCGGGGAGTAGGCCCAGTTGGTATGGTGAGAGGGCAAGAGGCCCTGGCGTGGACCATCCAGTAGTGTCTACGGGCACATGTATGGGAACAGTGGTCAGGTCCGGAGCTCAAGCCAGGATTTTAAACAGTAGCAAGGGGGTCTTCAGGCGGATCTACGTCATCTGAGCGTGCAAGCAAATAGCTCACTAGTGGACCCCAGATGTCGCTGGGCCGACTCGAGATGAGCAGTAACTCAGCGAATGTATTATGTTGATCTTGACAATAGGTCAGATCTGCCAGCCATTCCTTGAATTTGGGCGCTCTGCCTCGACCCCAGCGGCACGCCACAGGCCTTTTGGCCAAGAGTAGTGCAATATCAACAAATTTCCGGCAAGATCTAGGGATCTGCAAAGTGTACCCAAGTAGTGTCACCAGTGGATCCATGGGCACCGCCTCCCCCGTCATCTCAGTGAGGGCCCCCGTTACCTGCCGCCAGTAGCACTCCACTTGGGAGCATCCCCATGCCAAATGCAGAAAGTCCGCATGTTCGGCGCGACAGCGCTCGCAACGATCATCCTCCGCCAGGCCGAATCGGCGTTTCCTCGCCGGCGTATAATACACCCGCTGCAGGAATTTATAATGTATAATTTTCAATCTGCTACTAGCAGAGATGCGGGAGGTGAGCACACAGCAATAGTGCCACTGCTCGTCGCTAATGTCAGTGGCTAATTCCGTAGTCCAGTGCGTCCGAGCACTAGAATCCGGCGTCGGGGCTGCGCCCCTGAGCTGGTAGTAAAGGCCGGAGACTAGATGAGCCCCATCTTGCGAGCAGAGCATGAAGTGAAGTGGAGACAGAACCTCAGGTTCATCGGGAAAGTCGGGCAGGATGTCCCTCATCCCCGCCCGCAGGCGTATATAGTAAAAGAGCTCTAGTGGGGTGTGGCTATGCGTCGCAAAAATAAAGTTCCGCCGACTTAAAATGACCGTTAGAAAACAAGTCGCCCCAGCAGGTGATACAAATCCTTGCACAAAGGTTGCGGAAACCTTGCGCCAACAATAGGGTAAGATTAGGATGATAGGTGAGCGGCAGTCTGGGCGAGTAGGGCAGGGGACAGGACAAGCTCTTGGCTATACGGCACCACGCGTCTAATGTGCAGGAGACCGAAGTATTCGGCGTGGGTAGGGATGTTTCAGGGCAGTGCAGCAACCCATCGAGTGGGAGAGGGTGCACTCTCCAGTCTTCCACTGCGATATGTGGCATGTAAGGCGTAGGAGCCATCCAGTGGTAGGCGAAGTGTGCCTGCGCGCACTGATAATATGCCTCGAAATCGGGGACACCAAAACCTCCCCTGTCATAGGGAAGAGTGAGCGAGGACCATTTGAGCCGGGGGCTCTTGCCACCCCAGAATAGCCTGCGCAACACCATCTTCAGGGTTTTGAAGGGCCTGGAAAATAAGGAATGTTAAGGAAGAAGTAAAGAAATCGGGGGAGGATTACCATTTTAATAAGGGATGCCCTTCCAGCCATGGAAAGCGGCAGGGTGATCCAGAGATCCACAGAAGCGGTCAGCCTGGTTATTGCCACTCCATAATTGGACCGTAATGTCTCATCCTTGTCCCGGGAAATGCAGATCCCCAAGTACCGGAGATCGGTCCTACACCACTCCAGTGGATAGTCGAGAGGAAAGTCAGTTACCGCATCTGTTAAGGGGAAAAACTGCGACTTGGACCAGTTGATATGTACACCTGACAACCCGCCAAAAGCAACAAACTCCCTGAGTAAGGGATTGAGGTGCATCTCGGGGGTGCTTAAGGTACAACGTGATGTCGTTGGCGTATAGAGACACATCTATTTGACGTTGTAGGCATTGCACCGCCCCATCTCAGTGTAGTTGACGCAAGCGACAGGCAAGAGGTTTAACTGCTATGGTGAAAAGCAGGGGAGAAAGTGGACAACCCTGGAGTGTGCCTCTGGTAATTGCAATGGGTTGTGACAGGCGACCGTTAATCAATACCCTCGCCGTGGGGAGAGTATAAAGGAGGCGGACCCAGGATATAAACAGTTTGGGGAACCCCATGCTAGCCAACACCGAGAACAGGTAGGGCCACTCGACTGAGTTGAAAGCCTTAGATGCGTCGAGGAAAACAGCTGCAACAGGCATATCGGGATGAACTGTGCGAAGCAGAGAGAACAGAGTGCGGAGGTTGTGGGAAGTGGACCGGCCAGCCACGAAACCCGACTGATCGGGCAAGACAATCCTGGTCATCAGCAGCGACAAGCGGGTGGCCAGTATTTTAGCGAGTATTTTGACATCACAGTTCAAGAGGGAGAGTGGGCGATAGGAATTGCAGGAGCTGGGCTCTTTGTCGGGCTTCAGGAGAGAGGTGATCACTACCTCGCGCATGGAGCAAGGGAGTATACCGTCACAGAGCGATTCCGAGTAGACCTCGCGAAGAACAGGCGCCATGATATCAATGTAGGCTTTATAAAACTCGGCAGGAATGCCGTCAAGTCCCGGGGCTTTGCCGTTCTTGAGGGACATAATGGCCTCACGGACCTCGTCCAGCTCGAAAGGCGCCGCCAGAAACGCCCTATCCCCATCGCTGAGCCAGCAGAGCGCCACATCTTTCAAGTAATCAGCATAGGACGTGTCGGGCCCCGTGGTGGAAGTGTAGAGCGAGTGATAATGTGTCGTGAATATTTGGAGTATCTCATCTGTGTCCCTGACTGTGGCACCGTGATCATCTGCGAGTTCAAGTATTTCATTATGTGCACGTGAAGGCTGTGTGAGTGTAGCGAGTATCTTCCCAGGCCTATCTCCCTCACAATATTTCCGGGCTTGCCAGTGTTTACCTCGGAACTTGGCCTCCCTGATAGCTTCCTCCTCATACTTCGTTAATGTCTCTCTGAAAGCAGCATGCAGTTCGGGTCCAGTCTCGGTGACCATACGGAGTTCTAGAGCACGCAGTTCTTTCTCTAACGTACTTATCGTATTAAGGATGTCCCGCAAAACACCGTGGCTCTTAGAGATACAATATCCCCTAATGGTCACCTTGAATGCCTCCCATATGTGTTCTACCGAGTCAACTGACCCCTTATTCCTGGGAAAGAAGGCTGCTATTTCCTCCCCTAGTTCAGTGCGAAATAAATTGTCCAATAGTATGTCAGGGCGGAGTCTCCAGTGAGGTCTCGGGCTGTCCCATCCTGGTGTATGGAAGTGTAGCAAGACGGGGCTGTGATCAGAGTACGTTCTCGGCAGGTGCACTACCCCCACCAATTCCGCGGCTATACCGCTGGTGATCAAGAAGTAGTCCAGGCGCGCCCAAGTTCCCGTGTGTGAGGTGAAATGTGTGCCCTCCCTCTCATGTGGGTGCAAGTGTCTCCAGGCATCAAGCAGCTCGCCCTCCATGATCACGCCCTCGAGTGCCTCTCGCGCTCTAGGTTTATAGGAGCAGACTCCGTCCGCTCTGTCTAGCTGTGGTACCATTGCCAGGTTGAAGTCCCCACCCCAGATAACATGTTGTGACCCAGCAGTCATGATCTTGCCCCACAGAGTAGTAAAGAATTCAGGAGTATCTATGTTTGGTGCATATGTGACAAATGTGTAAGTGTCGCGCCCCAGTCTGCCCCACAACATTGCATAGCGCCCCTCCCCATCAATCAGTTCCCCGTATCTCTGAAACGGTACACTGCGGGCTATAAGGATGGCAACTCCCCTCGCATAAGTGGAATATGAGGAGAAGACGGGATCCCCGGCCCATCTGCTCGCATAGGTGGTCCTACCCTGTGGCGACAAATGGGTTTCCTGCAGCATGGCAACCTGGACGTGATGTCTATCAAGATAGGCAAGGACATTGCGACTTTTTTTGCATCATTCAAGCCCCGTATATTCCAGGATACGCAAGTCAAGTGTGCATTAGCATTCAGAGTATTTTGTGTGAATATAGTACTCAGGCAAATCTCTAATCAACACTAGCACATGAACAATGGCATTTGCCAAACAAAAATAAAAAGTAATCAAAACAAGTTTTTGCACCTTAGATACATTTTAATTATTAAAAACCATTATTCAATTATAAAAATTCAGTACATTAGTATACATGTATGATAAAGTGTTTCAGCATTATAGCATATGCATAAATTCAGACATTTATCAGATACATATTACAATATAATTAAAAGATGGTTTCCTGTCTACGCGTTTCGACACAGGTGTCTTCCTCAGGACTGTACCATCGTATTTCTGTAAGACATATTAAAAATATTTACAAATCTATGTATTACAGTGCAAAAAACCGTTTATGATTTAAGTTATGTCTTTACATATACAGGGCTAGTGTTTCTCATGTTACATATTTGATAATACCGCTACACATTGTATGTATCACTAAACACTCTCCTTTGAATGCCACTGTCAGACAAATCATCAATTCAAACTGGCATTTGCTAAATGTAGAACCCACCCAACCTAAACTATCAAAGCCCATGTTTGCGCATCATCGCAACAAAAACTTAAAAGATCTAGTAGTAAGATCACGCTTTGAAGGTTCTACTAATAAGATCCCATATATACAGAAATCATTTGAAGGCGGCAACGCGATCAGAGGAACCTCTAGATGTGGCACATGTCAATCATGTGAAGGCATCATCTTAGGTGAAACTTTCACTTTCAATCAAATTAAAATACAAGCCAAGGAACTATGGACATGTAATACGAGTAACATTGTTTATCTGTTACTATGTCCGTGCAACTTAGGTTATGTTGGAGAGACCTCAAGAACTATGAAACTCCGACTTACTGAACATAGATCTGCTATTAAAACACGAAAACTGGCAGCCCCTTTGGCTTTGCATTTTTCTGAATTTCACCATTCCCCATCGCAGATTCGGTGGCGGATTTTTGAAAGGATCCATACACCTAACAACAATGGTGGAGATGGAATAAGAAAAAAGAGGTGTATTGGATCTTTTCCCTTAACACATTTACCCATGGGTTAAACAATGATTTACCATGGATAAACGCAATACTGTTATAAATAAATAGGTTTAATGTGTCACCTTTAAATGTGCTTAACACTAAAAACAAACATATATTCAATCCCTCCACAGTATGTGAATATATGTTTTATAAATAGAAAGGTCTACATTACTGTCTATACAAAATGAAATGCTTTCCCTTTAAGATGCACGTGACTGAAATCAAACCAATAGATGCAGTCGGTATTTAAACCAATACCTACGTGCGGTTTAGATTCTTGCCGAAAAATTAGATACCGCCGGGATCTCCTTGCCACCGGTCTGCGTTTGAGTATAAATCACTGTAAGCCAAATACTAAAAAAGTGCGTTAGAAGTTAGTTTTGTATCTTCTTTATAATAATGCGAGTCGTGTCTGTGTTCCCGCTGTAGAAATAAAGACGCCGGGTACCGCTTGCAGCCGGTTCACTCCGCTTGACATTAAAACAGGTAACAATAATGATTCTCACTGAGGTTTTCTATAGTTAGTAGATCCTTTCTGTTAATGACGCTAGTTCCGTTTCCATCTTTTCTTTGTAGATAAAAGACGCCGGGAACCTTTTTGCAGCCGGTTTATATAAACTGATAACACTGCAGGTAAAAATAAAAATAATGTTTTGTGACATGAGGTGCAGTAGTTCTAGGACAATTTATAATATAATCTATACAGATCAATAATCGCGCACGCTTTTCCTTTGATATCTTCAGTAAAGACGCTAACATCCGTGACGCCACAACCAATCTGCTGAAACGTGACCACTATTTTGTTGGTCTTTTTAAAGATGGTAAGAAGGCGTTTATCTGCGATTCCATTAGAATTAATATGCTCTAATACTCTAGAGGTTATAAACACCTAATTAATAGATTGAAAGATTTGACATAACCTAATGCGTACCATACATTTTCTTTAATGTTTAAAACAAAATTTCCCATTAAGGACGTCCTTTCCAATCGGCACCGTGTGGCATTTTACAGACAATATCATTACAGATTCGTTTTTTAATTGGTAAGAAAACCACTGCATAATAATATTCTATGGAATATGCTAAATACTAACTAGGCAGATATATGAGGAACCACTGGCCAATTATACGCATCATGTTATTTTCTCTACCTTATTCGACCTATAACTATGTATAAAAAGCTTGGTAAAATAATAAGAAAAACGTGCAGTAGCAGATAGTAGATGACATAGTGTTTACTGTAAGGTTGGATTACTGCAATGAATTCGCTAATCCCTTTGTGAAGAGTCTAATATTCCTTATCCACTTTCAGGAATTTTAATCAGCCGATTCCACCTGAATAAAGGCATAATCCATCTAATCATCAATATAGGACGTTAACCTTTATTTCTAGCCCATCTAGGTAAGCGCATACTGAAATAAAACGCTTAGTCAACTGCAGACTGCTTGACATGGTTTTTTGTATTATCCAACAACCCAAACAAATCAGATAATATGACACACACTATATAAAATCACTATGGGTAATTTTGGGACATACCACCCTAATGTCTTACTAAGGTACTCAAAATTCGACACAAATATTTTCTGTTTTCTCTTGTCTCTCCTACTTTTTGTGGTTTTTCACCCTCTATTATAGGTCTGTCTATTGGTAAGCTTTGTTTCAAAGACGATATTTTCCTCAATAGGAGGATACTAAGATAAAAGATCTATGTTGAACAACATTAGATGTTCAGAGATAGGTTGTAATTATGTAAATAGAGGTCTATGGACTTGTATATAGATATATGTATATATGTACAAATGATGTTTTCTCTTTCTTTTTCGCTTTGGCAAACTTGTACATCAATGTGTAGCGGTATTATCAAATATGTAACATGAGAAACACTAGCCCTGTATATGTAATGACATAACTTAAATCATAAACGGTTTTTTGCACTGTAATACATAGATTTGTAAATATTTTTAATATGTCTTACAGAAATACGATGGTACAGTCCTGAGGAAGACACACCTGTGTCGAAACGTGTAGACAGGAAACCATCTTTTAATTATATTGTAATATGTATCTGATAAATGTCTGAATTTATGCATATGCTATAATGCTGAAACACTTTATCATACATGTATACTAATGTACTGAATTTTTATAATTGAATAATGTTTTTTAATAATTAAAATGTATCTAAGGTGCAAAAACTTGTTTTGATTACTTTTTATTTTTGTTTGGCAAATGCCATTGTTCATGTGCTAGTGTTGATTAGAGATTTGCCTGAGTACTATATTCACACATAATGTATTGCCCTGACTCAGGAAATTGATCCATATCAGGGGGTCCTTGTTTGTTTCACATATTAGCATTCAGAGTAGCCATAGTCTAACATTAAGCACCATAGTTCCGGCCAGGGCGATGGTATAAGGCCCGTTATGCCCCGCCTACATCGGCGCACACACCAGAATAGAATCAAAACAAATATTCCAGTCGATGAAAGCCTCTTCGTAGAACATCCCACCCCCCTCCCACCCCAGCATCCCAATCATGCCAGCAGCCAGTGAGCCCCTCCCAGCATCCCTCCCCCCACCCCATCCCTCCCAACCTTAGCAACAACAACAAAAATATCAGCAGTCTTAAGGGGAACACCCAATAGGGGAATAGCATAGATTACGCACAGCCACTTCCCGGTCCATAGCTCCAGTACTGTACCGCCCTTGGTGGAGGCTAGGGCCAAGAGAGTGGTCCTTGGTTTACATTACCACAGGAGTGTGAAGTCCGTGCAGGTCCAGCATGCGTAGCCCCCACTCTGTCCACGCTCTTAGCAGTAGAGAAGGTTCAAGCAGCACATATGATAAGCCTAGTGCATTTGGAGCAAGCAGTCACTCGTGTAGCGCCGGAGGAAGGTCTCCGTCCTCTTGGTCCTCTGAGGCATCGCGATCCTCCCTGCGTGCTCTCCGGAGTGTTTTCAGAAAATCCTCCACTTTCTGCAGGTTTGTGAAAAAACGTTGCCTCCCCTGGTGCTTAACCCGCAGCTTCGCCCGGTATAAAAGCGCATAGTCCACTTGGGCTTCTCGCAGCTTCTTCTTTACTGGGAGGAATTTGCGTCGTTCCTCCTGCACCAGCGGTGTGAAGTCCAGGTATATGGAGAAGGAGATGCCATTGTACTGCAATGTTCTTTGAGATCGGGCCGCCCGCAAGGCAGTGTCGCGGTCCCGATAGTTCAATAGTTTAGCAATAATTGGCCGCGGCGGGAGTCCAGGTTTAGGCATAGGCGCCAAGGATCGGTGTGCTCTTTCCACGATGAATTGGGGAGAGAAAGCGTCCTCTCCGATCGAGCCTTTAAGCAACTTCTCAATATATAGCTCCATCCTGCCAGTGTCTGTAGATTCCGGCACATTGGTGACCCGTATGTTGTTCCGGCGGCTTCGGGCTTCCAAGTCCTCGTTTTTTGCCGCTATAACCCTGAGCAGGTTGTCCATCCTAGCCAGTTGCATCGTATGAGTGGAGGTGGCATCCGTGTTGTCAGAAATGCGTTGTTCCGCAGTCGTGAGTCTCTCCTCGTGGCGATCCACCTTATGCACCAAGGCACTAGTCGGGCAGTGACCCCATCTACCTTCTCAACGACGGTGGCAAACCCCTGCCTCATCTCTTGAAATAGGCTGTGCAAATCAATGTCTTTGGCGGGGGACGTAATGGCCTTCGGGGTGGCTGCGCTAGGCCCAGGATCTGTTGGCACCGATTTCGCGCCTTTTTTGGCACCATCAAAACTGAGCTTAAATTGGCGGTTGTCAGGCCGCACCATGGCGCAACAGGTCGCAGCGCTTGAGCACTGCGCAGCCTATCAGCGCTGTAATCACGGGGGTGATATAGAGGAGCGCCAAGGCAGGTTTTTCGTGCAGTCCACGCAGGTATGGCGCGATGCAGTAATTGCCGGAAAAGGTAACGCCGTCGGGGATCCGTAGGCGTCCAGCGGGAGGCCGTAGGCACTTCACACGCTCCCCAGGTGGTCCTGTGGTAGGGGGCCGATAACGCCCAAGCGTCAGTGGCGCTGTAACTGTCTCTCGCAGGACAGGCAGGTCGTGGATGCTTTGACGCGTAACTGCAGGCAGGTCATGACCCTCGAGCGCCAGGTCCAGGAGGAAGCAGGGTCCGATATGGGCATGGCGCCAGAGGTCTCCCCGTGATCAGGGACAGCCCAAAGCTCAGTCATGCAATGTGGCAGCAGGTGGGAGGGAAGGTCCAGGCAGTTCGGGGGACAGGGCCCCGCACAGTGCAATCTTGGTGGTGCAGAGGCAGGCAATAACACCGTAGTGGCAAGGCCAGTGTTCAGTGAACTCAGGAGTATGGCCCAGGTACAGCGGTCCCCCCCGCGGCGGGCCTCAGGCATGTACTCCGCCCTACGATGTGGGCCTCCCACAGTCAGTACCTCTCGTCGCTGTGAGCGCCGGCATGGTGAGGGTCGTGTTGGGCGCCCTGAGGTCGTCCTGCCCCACGGCCCTCTTCCGGGCGCGAGTAGCGGCTTGCCTGCAGCACCGGCCGTCAGTCTGATGCTGGGAGGGAGGGGGCCGCGCATGGACGGGGGTAACGGCCAAGCGTCCCTGCCCAGAGTCCCTGAGCAGTAGGGGTTTCGACTCTGGGCGGCACCTGGTCCCGTGGCCTACCACCTCGTGGTCATCCTCGGGGTTGCGTGGGTTGTCGCAGCCGGACTTCCCCGCTCGCAGGCTCCAGGGCAGTTGCCGGTGAAACTTCAAATAGCGATATCTCCGGCACCGTACCTCGTAGCGACCCCAAACTTGGGTCGAGTGTGGATCGTAGCCTCTTACAGCATGTAAGATGGAAATCGGGCGAGTCTGCACCCTGTGGTGGAGGATATATGCAGGAGAACAGACCAAGGAGCGGGAGCTGCGTGTCTAAGCAGCCATTCCGTTTGTGCGCCCTCTAGCGCCCCCACAGGAGGGGACTGTTGAGTGGAAAACGCGTCTCCTGCAGCAAGGCAACATCTATAGCATGATTTTGTAAACTGTGTAATACCTTACGGAGTTTCCTATAGTCATCAAGACCCCATACATTCCATGGGAACGCTAGGAGAACACCAACTGGTAAGTTCTTACTGACATTACTAGTTACCACCATTGCACTGGTTTGGTCGGACCCCAAAATATGATCTGTATAGTAGGCAATATTGACTCTCACCCTTTATGTGCTGATAGAAAACATCAATCTGCACTAACATTCAAGTGCTTCTCAAACCCCACCAACCCCCCTCCCACAGGAGACCATCCCCAACTTGGCCACAGTTCTTCCCTTTCAGCTTCCAACCCCCCCAACGTTTTCCCCCCCGCAAAAACAAAGAACACTCCCAGGTGTTTCACACGTGGGCAAAAGTTGCTCATCACACATGGAGAACTATCAGGCCAACGTGAGGCCACTCTCAATGCACCGTCTCAACCATCTTATGCAACCACCAAGCATATGGTGTCCCCCACGTCCTCACCACAGCTTCAATCTCAGTTCCATAAGCATGTCCACCATGCAGGGCAATGCTAGAGCTCAGGGTGCGTTAGGCCAGGCACTGCATCTCAGGGCCTGACCCCCCCAATATAAAGTCAATGCTGCAATTTGGCACTCCAACTCAGCCTCTCTCCCTTAGCGGAGTACCTCCCTGCATGGATCCCGCTGAGGTACTGTGGGACCACAAAGGCATCGAGGGAGAGGACCTATCCGATTAAAGGAGAATAAACAGTTTTCAAAGAGTCATAACTCATCCTCCCCTGCCCTACCGACTGTCATCCCCAATTCTATCCCAGACTATAGACCATACTTTTCGCTCAGAGGCATCAGACAACGTTCAGTCCTGTTCCTCCAACCGTCTTCCTGCGGCCTCGTCAAGTAGCTTCCGCTCCGGATTGTGACGCTGCTCTCTCGACCAGTCTTTTAGCGCCTTCTGTAGGGCCTTCGGGTCCATGAAGATGTGGGATCGACACTGCCTGTTGACACAGCTTTGATGGGGTAAAGCATGGCATTATCCACACCAAGATCGCAGAGCTGTTTCTTCATTGGGGCGAACTGTCAGCGTGCTTCCTGGACCCGGATCCTAAAGTCCGGGAATAGAGAGATCGTGGTACCTTCAAACCCCAAAGGCTGCTTTTCCCTAGCCAGCTTCAGCGCCACATCCAGGTCACGGTAGTTGAGAAGTTTTGCAATGATCGGGCAGGGGGCGCCCCCGGTGACGGCTGGGGCCCCAAGGAGCTGTGCGCTCTTTCCACCACAAACATGGCGGAAAACGAGTCCTCGCCCGGCAGAGTCTTCAAAAGGTTCTCTGTGAATTGCTCCATATTACCAGTTTGTGCAGTCTGCGGCAGACCCTTGATTCCAAGGTTGCAGGGCCGTCAACGTGCTTCTAAGTCTTCGTTTTTTTCATGCAAAACCTACATCACCCTGCCAAGTTGTTTATGTTTATTGTCAAGTGTTGTGGGTGCTTCCTCCACTTCCGTCAGCCTTCACTCGGACATATCTAGCCTCTCAGCATGCTTGTCAAGCCTTTCAGCCATACGATCCATTCTGTAGGATAATGCACCCATCTGAATGCCAAGGGCTGAGATACCACTCTGCAGGCTCTTTTCCATAGCCACTAGCATGCCACGGATGTCCTGAAGCTGGTTGCTCCTGCATCCTGGAGGAGTCTTCAGTGGATGTGTCTCGGGACTTGGACCTATTCTGTTTGAAATATAGATGTGGTTGCGCCCTGTCGACTCTGCCCATCCTAGCCTCCAGCAGGTCACTCAACAGTCCGATCTCCCCCGACCCAGGGGGGGTCAGGGCAGCAGGAGGGGAGCAGACTCGATATGCACAGCAGGGACCCCGAGCGAGCAGTCTGGATAACTTCAGACCTAAGGTGACAGCAAACAGCAGACCGGTAGCACTCTCTCCAGGGTGGGTTCAGGTACACAGCTCAAGGCCCCCAGGCCACACAGCGTTTTGTTGGCACCTAAGTTGGTCGCCCAGGCAGGTACTTCCGCGATGCTGAACACTGGGAGAAGCAGCCCTGACGCCCCGCCAGGTCAGCTTGTGGCAACTCACGCACACAGGCAGTTTCAGAGCTTACGCAGGGCCCCACACCGCAGAAGGCGACTCAGAGGGGCCCGGAGTTCGTACAAGGTAAGTCCAGGCTGCCCTTGCAGCTGAGGCCCATCGATCCCAGCAATGCGGAGCTAAGGCAAGTATTAAGGCAGGGAGCAGCACCTCACAAGGGCCACCAACAGTACCAAATATAGCCTTGTACCAGACTATCGGAATCACAATAGCAGGCCCGCTCCCGGCGTATCACACAGCCACCACTGTAGGCCCGCCAGTCGCTCAGCAAACCCAATCCAGGCAGGCCGCCACTTCCACAGCACAGGCTGAGGGCATCAGGGACTCCAAAATGGCGGCGCCGTGTAGTCTGCAAAAGACGAGCTCCTCGAGCCACTGCCACTCATTGTAGAGGATGAGGCCGCCGCAGGCGCTCGTCTCAGGATGCCCGCAAAGCACCCAGTGGATCAAGAAATAACAGAGGAGCCCCAATAACTTCAGTGTGTTCTCACCCCCGTCAGCCACGGGTCTCCGGCGCAGGATCAGAGCCGCGGAGCAAGGCTCTCCCCCGGACCGCACCGAGCACCGTGCAATTGCAAGGTAACAGAGGCCACGTACTGGGAGATCCTGTTGGGGTTGGCAGGTCAGAGATTTCACCGCTTATGAATAGCGGTGGTCCGCATCCGCTCCCAGCTCCCTTGCAGCAGCGATCCCAGGTGAAAGCCGTCCACTGCACCTACTTTAGGCCAGTGCTTGTGGCCTAGCCAGGCGGATGTCGTCAGGCGCTCTAACTTTGCTCAGAGAGGCAGCACGGCGGTCAGGGGCACTTGGGATCACAGCCACCGAGCTTCCGAGGTCAGGGGACGCTGTCTCTGGTCACTAACACGATGCAGCTGCCAGATATGTAACGGATTGTGTGACGGTGTAACGGAGCACTCGGCTCAAGCGGCCATCTTGGTCGCGAGCAAGCTCCGCCCCCCACTTGGGGGTAATTCTAAGGTAAGGAATCTCGAAAAAGTGAAGGCATTTATGTGAAACAGATTGAGTCATGTCCCAGTTCTACAAAACCTGCTGAGCTGCCAAAAATAGACCGAATAACACAACTGAATAATTGCCAATCCAAGGTAAGAGGCAGGCATACTAAGTGCAAAGTGGCTAATAGTCCCTCTAGAAATTCCCACTTACAGTGACAGAGAATTTCTTTTCTCCCCCACAGCTATGAGGTCCTGCTGAGAACTCCCCACTAAATAGGAGTTCGAAACGCGTAGACCGTTATTTCTACACCATAAGATCTTCAAAACTCATATTCCAATTTAAAAAGTGGTTTTGAACAAAAATACTGTTATCTATGGTGATGACTAAATGTATTAATGCAAATTGAATTGTATATAAAGTTTGATAGTCGGGTATGTGTGAGTGTGAGAACGTATACTGGGTTGTTGATCAACAGGGAATGAAAGTAGAGTATGAATTGGTGCTAGTTTTTATTATAAAATTGTTCTTTTTGTGTGGATTGTTGCAGCTTATCAATGTTTAATCGGTTAATCAGAACCAACAAATGAACTTGAAAATGTATTAATAAAAAGTGATTTATTCAGACTGAACTATAAGTCTTGTCCGTACATTGAGGTCAATTCCAATGTCAAAAAAATAGAGGTGTTTTACTGAGGTGACAGTATTGGCAATTATTCAGTTGTGTTGTTAAACAGAGGCTTGGCCTTACTGTGGGGAGCCCACACCCAGTGTTTTCCACAAAAATAGACCGAATGGCATCTGGCTACTTGGTGAACTACAAACCAAAAAAATCGATACAAGAGGAGGGACTAATCGGTTACCACTTCACTATCTTTCTGCTGCCGTATCAGTATGGTTTGGCACAACATTGAAGTTCCAAAAACTTCTGGTTTTGGGGAACAAAACACGTTGGCTGTTTTTATGAACTATTGTCGATTTTGAAATAAAAGAAGAGTAAAGAAAATATAATTGGACTTCCTGTATTATGTTCAGTGCACCTCTGTTTGCTCAATTTACTTTGTGAACCATGAACACTACTCATCGGAATCAAGTGAACCCTAGATACCGCAGCCGCTGACTCTTCCTTTCAAGCTACAAGTGCATGCTTTCTAACTTTTGCTGAAAGAGACATGCCTTGATACTCCTTGGTTACATCTATGGATTACAATCAGACTACTAATCCTGTTCCTTTGGATTGGTTTGGTGACTGTCTTTTTCCCACTTCCTAATGGACACCATATCCCAGAATGCTCTGTAGTACAGCTTGTGAACTTGATACTGAAACCAAACACATCACACCGTGAACAAAGGGACCTGTCCCTGGTGAACATTACAGCAGTTCCAGTAGAAATAGTGCGGGACAGGGTATGATATGATTTATATGGTCCTACTGAACTTTTGAAAATATATTATTTGTTTAAAATTTCCTTAAATTATATCATCACCTCTATTGGCTCCTCTGATTGGAACATTGAAACCGTGCATAATTTGTTGACAGATTTTGAACAACTGACTGCATTTTTATCTGATGAATTGTATGATGGTACATCTAATTATGGTGATATGTTTGGTTATCAACATTATGGTCACCACTTTTTACACAAAGCTAGCATCCCATGTGCTGTCTATAATTTCACACAATGGGAACATTGCACATCACCATCGAAAGGTAGCTCAAAAATATTTGGACAGACGTTTGCCTATTTTTCTGGTTTTGACACCTCAGACCCAGCCTTTTACTATTCTAGGCTTGCACCTACATTATAAAAAAAATATGCTAACAAACACAAAGCTGATATACTCTGCTTCCTTTCTTTCCCAATTGTCTGTACAGGGTTTCAACTTCTGGAAAGAGACAAAATCTATCTGTGGGGACAAAAGAGTGGCAGATTCTGGGAACGGAGGCCTCTTTCAGAGTATGCCTTGTACCAACCCCAAATGATTTTCCTGAACAAAACTGTGCAACAGACTTGCTGCCTTGGAATAGCCAAGACAACGGATTAAACACACATTGCATTCCCACATTCGCACATTTTGAAAATTGGCAACACTACACAGAATACAGCGAGGATATAATAGTTCACATGCTGCGTAAAGGCAGCTACAATTCATCAGATCCCAATTTGAAGGGCAGTTGGTTTGGCCCTTAGACACCAATGAGTGTCAGTCTAGATTCCTGGGTAGGACCCAAGGGTTTAAAATCAATAGGCCTGACAAGCGTGATGTACAATCAGAACACTGGGGTGGGGACATCATATAGTGTTAGGAAGTTGTGCCTTGATTGGCTAAAAAACCTCAACACTTTCTCAGGTGAAACACTTGTCACTTCTTTCTGGTGACATGGATCTCAGAGATTTCTTGTTAGGTCCCAGGAAGCCACGTGAAAATTGTTTCTTGTATGCAAGAAAAAACGAACAGTGGAAAGTTTCTCAATAGGAAGCTGCTGAGAGACTGCACGAGATTTATGGGGTTAATTTACATAAGGCATGGTCTGCGGTTGACAACGGTATGATCAAATGAAGTTCCAGGATATATTTACTGGACAGCATAGTATCTTCTGCAATTGACTGAAGACAGCAGGACAGGTCTATTTTACAATATGGGAAATCACAACTACGGCCCATTGTGTTATTAAGTTGGACACTTCAAACATTACATTCTGGCCACATGCAGTGGCATTATATTAACAGCACCAATCTGTTTTCTGCATATGACCTAACTGAAAGACCGATATTAATGGCACAAAAAAATGCAAAGTATACCATGTTGCACATTGAAAAATTACACCAATTACACCTTTTACCCTGGCGAAGACACCATCCACAGACTGGATAATCCATGGTTATATTACCCTACTGGTCACGACTTTCCAATTCTAATACTGTCTGCAACATCACCAAGTAGGCAGATATGGAACGCTAGGGGAAGGTTATGTGCATGAATACTGGGCATTACCTTTCAGGTTTAGATGCAGGAAAGGGGACACAGAAGTTTTCCTTAGTGGTTCCAAAAGTGAGAATGCTTTTGAGCAGCTCCTTAGTTTGCAAGAACATTTCTCTTCATGAGGTATGTAATGCTTCAGTTGCGAACTTGACTGTTACCTGAAAGATTTCCCCGCCACTGTGATTCATCCGGTTTTCAGACTGCTTTCAAATGGGCATCAATGAAGTGGTCCTGATGCAAGGGATACAGTATGCTGAAGATGCTGATCTGGTTGTAGGGTTCTTCCTGGGGCCACCCCTCAATCCACAAATAGTGGGGGTGACTTTGGCCAATACACAAATACTGCCCGACCAGCTGCAATAAGCTGTACCACTCAGTACCCGCAAAACCAGGTGGCATTAACACGCAAGGGTCATCTCAGCCCCTCCATACAGGTTCTTTCTGAGCGGACTACTACTTGGATTCAGACCACTAGCATCCCCCAGTTCCTCAGCTCAGTCCGGGTCTTACTCACACTGAGCTGTGAGAGGGTCATTAGACCCCTCCCAGTCCCCCCTTCCTCCGAAGGCAACTGTACAGGCAGAAAATAAGGAGTCTGGACATAGGGGTAGAAAGGCCCCGTCGACGGTCGAATCGGCATCGAACAACGCTGTTCCGGCTCCATGTCAGGCAGAGACCGGGGGCCACGTCAGAGGTGGTGCCGGTGTGGTCGACGCCAGTGGAGGTGTAACAAGGTCAACCGGAGTTGACCAGGATCCAGGTCTGGATCTCCTTGGGGGCCCTGCAGCGCCAGGGGCAGAGCCGACAGCAACTCCAGAGCCGCCAACAGTGAAGGGTGAGGACCCCCAGTCGGGCCTGCGGGGCCCAAAGAGGCAGGCCATGGCAGACAAATTCCTGCAGCTGGGCTGGAGTTGCAGACGGACCCTTGAAGGGCGGGTAGGCAGACGGCGGCACTGTAGGCTCCACCAGAGCTGCAGGGGAGGCACCACCTGCACCCTCAGCCGCAACGGGCTAGGGGAAGTAGTTGAGCGATGATGCTTCTTCGACTTCTTGTGCTTGGTCTGACCTGACCCAGAAAGTGAAGACTTCGATCCCGACAAACGATGGGTGTTGGCTCCGCGACCGGTCCCTCGACCTCCCACGGGACCGGGACCTTGAGCGGCGCGGAGCCGACTGCCGGACTTCAAGCAACTTTCAGGACCGCTACTGCATAGTCTTCGGCGCCATGGCCCGGCAGTCGAGGCACAACTTGGGGTAGTGGTCGCGCCCCAGGCAGTAGAGACTCGTGGTGCGGTACAGTCACCGACATCATCCGATGACTGTCCCCGCACGACTTGAAACCAGGCATCCCTACGATACGAGGAGTCAATCGACTCGAAAAAAGCTGTGACAAAAAGCCTCAAAAACTCTGGGGGTACCACTCTCTCCGGACCTGCGCTTGGAGTGGAAATAGAAAGAACTGACGTCAGCACGCAAGGGCGGCGTCTAAGTAGCTGCCGCAACATCTCGGCAACCACGACACCAACAACGGACGTGGAGCCACACAATGCCATCTTCCGACGTGCAGGGTACTGCGGACGAAAACTTTCCGGATCCAGTCCGACGCCTGGGGGTAATTCTAAGGTAAGGAATCTATCACCATGTGTTTCTTTCAGATATTAAGGAACAAGGAACTTTATTGCGCTGTTTATTGTGTATTCAAGTAGAGTTGTGTGCTACTGCGGTTCAGTATTTGTAGATCATTAATCTTATGCTGCGGATTGTTATTGCGTATTTCTGTAGCTTTTGGCCACAAGATTTGGGGAGGCAGGTGGTTCTCCCCACCCTTCAGCACTGTTAAGATATATATAGACTAAGATATTCAGTGACATCACCCTTGGAGCGCCCGGATCCCTATATTTATACCACTGATCTTTAGCTTCTGAAGCAGCCAAGCATATTAAACTTACAAACCACAGTAAATCGTTTTTAATCAAACACTGACGTTTTACATTAAAAAATGTGACCAATTACCAAATTGGAAGAAAGCAAAATAACAATAGTAAATATTTGGTGTAAAAGAGCAAGCCTCAACCTACGAGGAGAGGCAGGTTCATCTGGTGCCCAGAAGGCTCAGTGTTTACTTTTTAAAAAGTTGAACTCCAATATTCTAGGTAACTGCTGTTCCTGCATCCCCGCTCTCAAATGCCCTGAACTACTGAGATATTCCTTAACAAGCATTGTAACTTT
>NC_141685.1:1049689947-1049694947 GCF_964263255.1 Lissotriton vulgaris | reverse complement strand
GGGAAGGGGCTGAGAGGCAGGTGCGTTCCCGGGCCCCTGGGGGCCCCGGCGGGCGGGCCCGGGTGCTGCCTGGCCCCGTCTCAGCATGGCCAGACCTCGCGGAGGCCTGCCTGAGCAAACTCGGAGGAAAAGGCCCATCGGCAAGGGGGCTGAGCGGCAGGTACGTACCCGGGCCCCTGGGGGCCCCGGCGGGCATGCCCGGGTCCTGCCTTCCCCTGATTCAGAATCGCAAGACCACACGGAGGTCTGACTGACCCTCTCCCTACTAATCCGGAGGAAAATTACCCCCCTTTCTTGTAATCCGTGCACTTGAGGTGACAGAGGGGACCCAAGGCGCGAAAGTGCCCGACCTCCTGGAGCCCTCGCTGGGATCCGGGAGGCAAATGGCACCTCATCGGGACTTCCAGGGAAGTTCGGCCATCTGGTCGCCCCCCATAGGAAAGCATTGCCGGAGACCAGATGGCCGAGGCGATCCTGGAGACCAGATGGCCGAGGGGATCCTGGAGACCAGATGGCCGAGGGGATCCCGGAGACCAGATGGCCGAGGGGATCCCAGAGACCAGATGGCCGGGCACGAAAGTCAAGCCAGCCTATGTCACTCTGCGCCCCTACGAAAAAGTGAGCTGGCGTCAGGGAAAGGGCGGGTTGGGGACCGGAGGCCCAGGGCCTAGCACCCGACCCGGGGCCCGGACGGGCCCCTGGACCCAGCCTGGGCTCTAATGCCCGGAGACGCAGGGGAAGCCTCCCCGGGCCCTCCGGACCCCGTCCCAGGCACCCTGCCACGCAGCAGGACCAAGGACAGAGCCCGGGATGGGGAGGCCGCCCTCCCCGGGCCCTCGGGGGCCCCGGCCGAAGCTCCTGAACTCAGTCCGGCAAGGGGAGGCTTCCCGGGCACAACGGAGCCCCGTCCCGGGGCTTTGGCAGTGTGGCATGTCGGTGGACGGCGCCCAGGGCCGTAGCACACAACCCGGGGCCCGGCCGGGCCCCTGGACCCAGCCGGGGCTCCCGGGCCCGGAGGCGCAGGGGAAGCCTCCCCGGGCCCTCCGGACCCCGTCCCGGGCACCCTGCCACGCAGCAGGACCAAGGACAGAGCCCGGGATGGGGAGGCCGCCCTCCCCGGGCCCTCGGGGGCCCCGGCCGAAGCTCCTGAACTCAGCCCGGCAAGGGGAGGCTTCCCGGGCACAACGGAGCCCTATCCCGGGGCTTTGGCAGTGTGGCATGTCGGTGGATGGTGCCCAGGGCCGTAGCACACGACCCGGGGCCCGGCCGGGCCCCTGGGCTCCCAAGCCCGGAGGCGCAGGGGAAGCCTTCCCGGGCCCTCCGGACCCCGTCCCGGGCACCCTGCCACGCAGCAGGACCAAGGACAGAGCCCGGGATGGGGAGGCCGCCCTCCCCGGGCCCTCAGGGGCCCCGGCCGAAGCTCCTGAACTCAGTCCGGCAAGGGGAAGCCTCCCCGGGCCCTCCGGACCCCGTCCCGGGCACCCTGCCACGCAGCAGGACCAAGGACAGAGCCCGGGATGGGGAGGCCGCCCTCCCCGGGCCCTCAGGGGCCCCGGCCGGAGCTGCTGAACTCAGCCGAGCGAGGGGAGGCTCCCCGGGCTCGAAGGAAACCACGTCCTGGTCCTTTGTCAGTGCGGCAGGCCGGGGGACCGGGCCCAGGGCCAGGGCACCCGACCCGGGGCCCGGGGCCCGGCCGGGCCCCCGGACCCCATCCAGGGCTTCCTGCCACGCGGCAGACCCAGGGACGGATCCGGGGCTGGGCCGGCATCCTGGCATGTCCAGCTGCCGGCTGAGGACCGCTAGGCCGAGGGGGGTCCCAGAATACCTTGTCCCTACCAATCCGGAGGAAAATTACCCACATTTCTTGTAATCCGTGCACACGAGGTGACAGAGGGGACCCAGGGCGCAAAAGTGCCCGACCTCCTGGAGCCCTCGCTGGGACCTGGGAGGCGAATGGCACCCCATCGGGACTTCCAGGGAAGTCCGGCCATCTGGTCACACCATAGGAAAGCATTGCGGGCGACCAGATGGCCGAGGCGAGAGGGGCGACCAGATGGCCAGGAACGAAATGTCGCCAATCTGTCTGCCCCAGGCCTGTAGGGCTCAGGAGCTGCGGGGGCCCCTGGGCTCCGGGACTGCAGGGCTCGGGGACTGCAGGGCTCCACGGCTGCAGGGCTCCGGGGCTCCGGGGCTCCGGGGCTCCGGGGCTCCGGGGCTCCAGGGCTCCAGGGCTCGGGGGCTGCAGGGCTCCAGGGCAGCAGGGCTCCGGGGCTCCGGGGCTCCGGGGCTCCGGGGCTCCGGGGTTGCAGGGCCCGGGACCCATGGAGCCCGTCCCGGGCTCTTCCCCACGCCGCGGGTCGGAGGAGGGAGCCCCGGACGCCTGGGAGGTGTTGCCTGGGGCACATCCCATTTGTTCCCTGGAAGGTGATCGCCAGCACAGGCAGGGTGCCTGGGCATACCCTTGCCCCTAGTAATCCGGAGGAAAATTACCCCCCTTTCTTGTAATCCGTGCACTCGAGCTGACAGAGGGGACCCAGGGCGCAAATGTGCCCGACCTCCTGGAGCCCTTGCTGGGGTCGGGGAGGCAAATGGCACCTCATCGGGACTTCCAGGGAAGTCCGGCCATCTAGTCGCCCTCATAGGAAAGCATTGCGGGCGACCAGATGGCCGAGGCAAGAGGGGCGACCAGATGGCCGGGACCGAAATGACGCCCAATCTGCCTGCCCCGGGCCTGTAGGGCTCGGGGCTCGGGGGCTGCAGGGCTCGGGGGCTGCAGGGCTCGGGGGCTGCAGGGCTCGGGGGCTGAAAGGGCTCGACGGCTGCAGGGCTCCGGGGCTCCGGGGCTCCGGGGCTCCGGGGCTCCGGGGCTCCGGGGTTGCAGGGCCCGGGACCCAAGGAGCCCGTCCCGGGTACTTTGACACTCTGCGGGCCGGAGGAGGGAGCCCCGGATGCCTGGGAGGTGTTGCCCGGGCATCGCCCATCTGGTCCGCAGCAGGGAACCACCAGCCCCGGGAGGGTGTTTGGGCATACCCTTGCACCTACTAATCCGGAGGAAAATTACCCCCCTTTCTCGTAATCCGTGCACTCGAGGTGACAGAGGGGACCCAGGGCGCAAACGTGCCCGACCTCCTGGAGCCCTGGCTGGGATCCGGGAGGCGAATGGCACCTCATCGGGACTTCCAGGGAAGCCCGGCCATCGGGTCGTCGATTTGTCGAGCCCTGGGAGAGAACTGGGGCTTGGCAGGGCCAGGTTGCCAGCAGGTCCCAGTCTGCCAGGTCACCAGGTCTGGGGATATGCTGCCCATGCGCTGCCGGGGGCTGGGCATGGCCTCCGGTGGGCCCTCAGGTGCATCAGTCTGGCACGGGGAGGCTCTGAACCTGCTTGGCTGGGGCCAGGGCTCTACAAATCCACTCGCCCGCTCGACCGGCGCCTAAACGGCATCCTGCTCTTGGCGGGCTTGGGGCTTAGCTTCCAGACCCTACCCAGGCCAGGGAGAGCCTCTGCAGGCCCCGATGGACCCCAGCGCCCAGAACCTCGGCTGGCTCTGCCCGGGACGCATGGAGCCCGTCCTGGGCACTTTGACATGCCGTTGGCCTGGAGGAAGGAAGCCCCGGGTGGTGTTACCCAGGCATAGCCCATCTGGTCCCCCTGGCAGAGAACCACCAGCCTTGGAGGGGTGTCCGGTCATACCCTGCCCCTAGTAATCCGGAGGAAAATTACCCCCCTTTCTTGTAATCTGTGCACTCGAGGTGACAGAGGGGACCCAGGGCGCAAACGTGCCCGACCTCCTGGAGCCCTCGCTGGGATCCGGGAGGCGAATGGCACCTCATCGGGACTTCCAGGGAAGTCCGGCCATCTGGTCGCTCCATGGGAAAGCATTGCGGGTGACCAGATGGCCGAGGCGAGAGGCGCGACCAGATGGCCGGGACTGAAATGACGCCAATCTGCCGGCCCCGAGCCTCTGCGGGAGGGCTCCAGCCTGCCCTTGCAGGGCTTGGGGGCTCCGGGGCTCTGGGACTGCAGGACTCCGGGGCTGCAGGGCTGCAGGGCTGCAGGGCTCCGGGGCTCCGGGGCTCCGGGGCTCCGGGGCTCCGGGGCTCCAGGGCTCAGGGGCTCAGGGACTGCAGGGCTTGGGCTGCAGGGGTCCGGGGCTGCAGGGCTCCCAAGCTCCAACCAGGCCGGGGAGATCAGGGAGTCTGCCCAGGCACAAGGGACCCCTGTCCAGGGCACACGGACCCCCAGGACGCACATTTTTTTTTTTTCCAAAATTTTGCGGAGTGGCACTCCGCCCAGCCCTACGCAAACTCTCACTCCGCAGTGGAAAGCACTTAGCCAGCCATGCCCCCACCTGGCCCGGTCCCCGCTTCTGATCCCAGCCAGGTTGGGGGAGCCTCCCTTGGCCCGATGGACCCCATCACAGGCACCCAGACACTCGCAAGGCCGCAGGAAGGGAGCTACCGCATCACCGGGTTGCCTAGGGGTGGGCGGAAAACTACTACTACTACTAGGGGTGCGCGGAAAACTATGCGCCGACAGCGTAGTGGATGATGCCAGCCACACCTGCTCCCCGGGCCCGGTCCAAGCTTCCGTTACCCTAGCCAGGCCGGGGAGAGCCTCCCCGGGCCCCGGTGGAGCCCCGTCCCCAGCACCCGGACCATCTGACCGCTTGCAGGACGGGGGGCTCACGCACCCCAGGCCCGGCCGGACGGAGCTCAAGCCCCGGGCCCGGTACCAGCTACCGAACCCTAGCCAGGCCGGGGAGAGCCTCCCCGGGCCCCCGTGGAGCCCCGTCCCCAGCGCCCGGACCCTCTGACGGCTTGCAGGACGGGGGGCTCACGCACCCCAGGCCCGGCCGGACGGAGCTCAAGCCCCGGGCCCGGTCCCAGCTACCGAACCCTAGCCAGGCCGGGGAGAGCCTCCCCGGGCCCCGGTGGAGCCCCGTCCCCAGCACCCGGACCATCTGACGGCTTGCAGGACGGGGGGCTCACGCACCCCAGGC
>NC_141685.1:1049674947-1049679947 GCF_964263255.1 Lissotriton vulgaris | reverse complement strand
GGCCCGGGTGCTGCCTTCCCCGCATTCAGAACCGCCGAACCTATCGGAGGTCGGACTGTAGGAAAAAACTCGGAGAAAAGGAACCATCGGGAAGGGGCTGAGAGGCAGGTGCGTTCCCGGGCCCCTGGGGGCCCCGGCGGGCGGGCCCGGGTGCTGCCTGGCCCCGTCTCAGCATGGCCAGACCTCGCGGAGGCCTGCCTGAGCAAACTCGGAGGAAAAGGCCCATCGGCAAGGGGGCTGAGCGGCAGGTACGTACCCGGGCCCCTGGGGGCCCCGGCGGGCATGCCCGGGTCCTGCCTTCCCCTGATTCAGAATCGCA
Source organism: Lissotriton vulgaris (assembly GCF_964263255.1). Taxonomy (NCBI): domain Eukaryota; kingdom Metazoa; phylum Chordata; class Amphibia; order Caudata; family Salamandridae; genus Lissotriton; species Lissotriton vulgaris. The sequence continues at coordinate 1,049,679,628 of NC_141685.1, read as the reverse complement.
AGACCACACGGAGGTCTGACTGACCCTCTCCCTACTAATCCGGAGGAAAATTACCCCCCTTTCTTGTAATCCGTGCACTTGAGGTGACAGAGGGGACCCAAGGCGCGAAAGTGCCCGACCTCCTGGAGCCCTCGCTGGGATCCGGGAGGCAAATGGCACCTCATCGGGACTTCCAGGGAAGTTCGGCCATCTGGTCGCCCCCCATAGGAAAGCATTGCCGGAGACCAGATGGCCGAGGCGATCCTGGAGACCAGATGGCCGAGGGGATCCTGGAGACCAGATGGCCGAGGGGATCCCGGAGACCAGATGGCCGAGGGGATCCCAGAGACCAGATGGCCGGGCACGAAAGTCAAGCCAGCCTATGTCACTCTGCGCCCCTACGAAAAAGTGAGCTGGCGTCAGGGAAAGGGCGGGTTGGGGACCGGAGGCCCAGGGCCTAGCACCCGACCCGGGGCCCGGACGGGCCCCTGGACCCAGCCTGGGCTCTAATGCCCGGAGACGCAGGGGAAGCCTCCCCGGGCCCTCCGGACCCCGTCCCAGGCACCCTGCCACGCAGCAGGACCAAGGACAGAGCCCGGGATGGGGAGGCCGCCCTCCCCGGGCCCTCGGGGGCCCCGGCCGAAGCTCCTGAACTCAGTCCGGCAAGGGGAGGCTTCCCGGGCACAACGGAGCCCCGTCCCGGGGCTTTGGCAGTGTGGCATGTCGGTGGACGGCGCCCAGGGCCGTAGCACACAACCCGGGGCCCGGCCGGGCCCCTGGACCCAGCCGGGGCTCCCGGGCCCGGAGGCGCAGGGGAAGCCTCCCCGGGCCCTCCGGACCCCGTCCCGGGCACCCTGCCACGCAGCAGGACCAAGGACAGAGCCCGGGATGGGGAGGCCGCCCTCCCCGGGCCCTCGGGGGCCCCGGCCGAAGCTCCTGAACTCAGCCCGGCAAGGGGAGGCTTCCCGGGCACAACGGAGCCCTATCCCGGGGCTTTGGCAGTGTGGCATGTCGGTGGATGGTGCCCAGGGCCGTAGCACACGACCCGGGGCCCGGCCGGGCCCCTGGGCTCCCAAGCCCGGAGGCGCAGGGGAAGCCTTCCCGGGCCCTCCGGACCCCGTCCCGGGCACCCTGCCACGCAGCAGGACCAAGGACAGAGCCCGGGATGGGGAGGCCGCCCTCCCCGGGCCCTCAGGGGCCCCGGCCGGAGCTGCTGAACTCAGCCGAGCGAGGGGAGGCTCCCCGGGCTCGAAGGAAACCACGTCCTGGTCCTTTGTCAGTGCGGCAGGCCGGGGGACCGGGCCCAGGGCCAGGGCACCCGACCCGGGGCCCGGGGCCCGGCCGGGCCCCCGGACCCCATCCAGGGCTTCCTGCCACGCGGCAGACCCAGGGACGGATCCGGGGCTGGGCCGGCATCCTGGCATGTCCAGCTGCCGGCTGAGGACCGCTAGGCCGAGGGGGGTCCCAGAATACCTTGTCCCTACCAATCCGGAGGAAAATTACCCACATTTCTTGTAATCCGTGCACACGAGGTGACAGAGGGGACCCAGGGCGCAAAAGTGCCCGACCTCCTGGAGCCCTCGCTGGGACCTGGGAGGCGAATGGCACCCCATCGGGACTTCCAGGGAAGTCCGGCCATCTGGTCACACCATAGGAAAGCATTGCGGGCGACCAGATGGCCGAGGCGAGAGGGGCGACCAGATGGCCAGGAACGAAATGTCGCCAATCTGTCTGCCCCAGGCCTGTAGGGCTCAGGAGCTGCGGGGGCCCCTGGGCTCCGGGACTGCAGGGCTCGGGGACTGCAGGGCTCCACGGCTGCAGGGCTCCGGGGCTCCGGGGCTCCGGGGCTCCGGGGCTCCAGGGCTCCAGGGCTCGGGGGCTGCAGGGCTCCAGGGCAGCAGGGCTCCGGGGCTCCGGGGCTCCGGGGCTCCGGGGCTCCGGGGTTGCAGGGCCCGGGACCCATGGAGCCCGTCCCGGGCTCTTCCCCACGCCGCGGGTCGGAGGAGGGAGCCCCGGACGCCTGGGAGGTGTTGCCTGGGGCACATCCCATTTGTTCCCTGGAAGGTGATCGCCAGCACAGGCAGGGTGCCTGGGCATACCCTTGCCCCTAGTAATCCGGAGGAAAATTACCCCCCTTTCTTGTAATCCGTGCACTCGAGCTGACAGAGGGGACCCAGGGCGCAAATGTGCCCGACCTCCTGGAGCCCTTGCTGGGGTCGGGGAGGCAAATGGCACCTCATCGGGACTTCCAGGGAAGTCCGGCCATCTAGTCGCCCTCATAGGAAAGCATTGCGGGCGACCAGATGGCCGAGGCAAGAGGGGCGACCAGATGGCCGGGACCGAAATGACGCCCAATCTGCCTGCCCCGGGCCTGTAGGGCTCGGGGCTCGGGGGCTGCAGGGCTCGGGGGCTGCAGGGCTCGGGGGCTGCAGGGCTCGGGGGCTGAAAGGGCTCGACGGCTGCAGGGCTCCGGGGCTCCGGGGCTCCGGGGCTCCGGGGCTCCGGGGCTCCGGGGTTGCAGGGCCCGGGACCCAAGGAGCCCGTCCCGGGTACTTTGACACTCTGCGGGCCGGAGGAGGGAGCCCCGGATGCCTGGGAGGTGTTGCCCGGGCATCGCCCATCTGGTCCGCAGCAGGGAACCACCAGCCCCGGGAGGGTGTTTGGGCATACCCTTGCACCTACTAATCCGGAGGAAAATTACCCCCCTTTCTCGTAATCCGTGCACTCGAGGTGACAGAGGGGACCCAGGGCGCAAACGTGCCCGACCTCCTGGAGCCCTGGCTGGGATCCGGGAGGCGAATGGCACCTCATCGGGACTTCCAGGGAAGCCCGGCCATCGGGTCGTCGATTTGTCGAGCCCTGGGAGAGAACTGGGGCTTGGCAGGGCCAGGTTGCCAGCAGGTCCCAGTCTGCCAGGTCACCAGGTCTGGGGATATGCTGCCCATGCGCTGCCGGGGGCTGGGCATGGCCTCCGGTGGGCCCTCAGGTGCATCAGTCTGGCACGGGGAGGCTCTGAACCTGCTTGGCTGGGGCCAGGGCTCTACAAATCCACTCGCCCGCTCGACCGGCGCCTAAACGGCATCCTGCTCTTGGCGGGCTTGGGGCTTAGCTTCCAGACCCTACCCAGGCCAGGGAGAGCCTCTGCAGGCCCCGATGGACCCCAGCGCCCAGAACCTCGGCTGGCTCTGCCCGGGACGCATGGAGCCCGTCCTGGGCACTTTGACATGCCGTTGGCCTGGAGGAAGGAAGCCCCGGGTGGTGTTACCCAGGCATAGCCCATCTGGTCCCCCTGGCAGAGAACCACCAGCCTTGGAGGGGTGTCCGGTCATACCCTGCCCCTAGTAATCCGGAGGAAAATTACCCCCCTTTCTTGTAATCTGTGCACTCGAGGTGACAGAGGGGACCCAGGGCGCAAACGTGCCCGACCTCCTGGAGCCCTCGCTGGGATCCGGGAGGCGAATGGCACCTCATCGGGACTTCCAGGGAAGTCCGGCCATCTGGTCGCTCCATGGGAAAGCATTGCGGGTGACCAGATGGCCGAGGCGAGAGGCGCGACCAGATGGCCGGGACTGAAATGACGCCAATCTGCCGGCCCCGAGCCTCTGCGGGAGGGCTCCAGCCTGCCCTTGCAGGGCTTGGGGGCTCCGGGGCTCTGGGACTGCAGGACTCCGGGGCTGCAGGGCTGCAGGGCTGCAGGGCTCCGGGGCTCCGGGGCTCCGGGGCTCCGGGGCTCCGGGGCTCCAGGGCTCAGGGGCTCAGGGACTGCAGGGCTTGGGCTGCAGGGGTCCGGGGCTGCAGGGCTCCCAAGCTCCAACCAGGCCGGGGAGATCAGGGAGTCTGCCCAGGCACAAGGGACCCCTGTCCAGGGCACACGGACCCCCAGGACGCACATTTTTTTTTTTTCCAAAATTTTGCGGAGTGGCACTCCGCCCAGCCCTACGCAAACTCTCACTCCGCAGTGGAAAGCACTTAGCCAGCCATGCCCCCACCTGGCCCGGTCCCCGCTTCTGATCCCAGCCAGGTTGGGGGAGCCTCCCTTGGCCCGATGGACCCCATCACAGGCACCCAGACACTCGCAAGGCCGCAGGAAGGGAGCTACCGCATCACCGGGTTGCCTAGGGGTGGGCGGAAAACTACTACTACTACTAGGGGTGCGCGGAAAACTATGCGCCGACAGCGTAGTGGATGATGCCAGCCACACCTGCTCCCCGGGCCCGGTCCAAGCTTCCGTTACCCTAGCCAGGCCGGGGAGAGCCTCCCCGGGCCCCGGTGGAGCCCCGTCCCCAGCACCCGGACCATCTGACCGCTTGCAGGACGGGGGGCTCACGCACCCCAGGCCCGGCCGGACGGAGCTCAAGCCCCGGGCCCGGTACCAGCTACCGAACCCTAGCCAGGCCGGGGAGAGCCTCCCCGGGCCCCCGTGGAGCCCCGTCCCCAGCGCCCGGACCCTCTGACGGCTTGCAGGACGGGGGGCTCACGCACCCCAGGCCCGGCCGGACGGAGCTCAAGCCCCGGGCCCGGTCCCAGCTACCGAACCCTAGCCAGGCCGGGGAGAGCCTCCCCGGGCCCCGGTGGAGCCCCGTCCCCAGCACCCGGACCATCTGACGGCTTGCAGGACGGGGGGCTCACGCACCCCAGGCCCGGCCGGACGGAGCTCAAGCCCCGGGCCCGGTACCAGCTACCGAACCCTAGCCAGGCCGGG